>NW_027507061.1:0-161897 GCF_052324685.1 Brachyhypopomus gauderio | reverse complement strand
GCACTTCGCTTCTAATTGGGAGCATGTGGCTCAACACGTTGAGCTACCAGAGAAGATATGAAGACAGGGTAAACTTTAGGTCTTTTGAGGCAAGGATAAAATGTACAATGTCAATGCGCAGTTGCCTCTACAATTTATATTTCAAATCCGAGTTTGTCATCTGTCCACAGAATGTGATTTCGGATACACTAGCTGTCTGGTAAAAAAAAAATTACTTGGTTTCAGGTATTTGACTAAGAGATATCTTGCTGGGAAAAAAAGGTGGAAGTGGGATTTGAACCCATGTAGCTCCTGCACTTCGCTTCTAATTGGGAGCATGTGGCTCAACACGTTGAGCTACCAGAGAAGACATGAAGACAGGGTAAACTTTAGGTCTTTTGAGGCAAGGATAAAATGTACAATGTCAATGCGCAGTTGCCTCTACAATTTATATTTCAAATCCGAGTTTGTCATCTGTCCACAGAATTGTGATTTAGGATACACTAGCTGTCTGGTAAAAAAAAAAATTACTTGGTTTCAGGTATTTGACTAAGAGATATCTTGCTGGGAAAAAAAGGTGTAAGTGGGATTTGAACCCATGTAGCTCCTGCACTTCGCTTCTAATTGGGAGCATGTGGCTCAACACGTTGAGCTACCAGAGAAGATATGAAGACAGGGTAAACTTTAGGTCTTTTGAGGCAAGGATAAAATGTACAATGTCAATGCGCAGTTGCCTCTACAATTTATATTTCAAATCCGAGTTTGTCATCTGTCCACAGAATGTGATTTCGGATACACTAGCTGTCTGGTAAAAAAAAATTACTTGGTTTCAGGTATTTGACTAAGAGATATCTTGCTGGGAAAAAAAGGTGGAAGTGGGATTTGAACCCATGTAGCTCCTGCACTTCGCTTCTAATTGGGAGCATGTGGCTCAACACGTTGAGCTACCAGAGAAGACATGAAGACAGGGTAAACTTTAGGTCTTTTGAGGCAAGGATAAAATGTACAATGTCAATGCGCAGTTGCCTCTACAATTTATATTTCAAATCCGAGTTTGTCATCTGTCCACAGAATGTGATTTCGGATACACTAGCTGTCTGGTAAAAAAAAAATTACTTGGTTTCAGGTATTTGACAAAGAGATATCTTGCTGGGAAAAAAAGGTATAAGTGGGATTTGAACCCATGTAGCTCCAGCACTTCGCTTCTAATTGGGAGCATGTGGCTCAACACGTTGAGCTACCAGAGAAGACATGAAGACAGGGTAAACTTTAGGTCTTTTGAGGCAAGGATAAAATGTACAATGTCAATGCGCAGTTGCCTCTACAATTTATATTTCAAATCCGAGTTTGTCATCTGTCCACAGAATGTGATTTCGGATACACTAGCTGTCTGGTAAAAAAAAATTACTTGGTTTCGGGTATTTGACAAAGAGATATCTTGCTGGGAAAAACAGGTGGAAGTGGGATTTGAACCCATGTAGCTCCTGCACTTCACTTCTAATTGGGAGCATGTGGCTCAACACGTTGAGCTACCAGAGAAGACATGAAGACAGGGTAAACTTTAGGTCTTTTGAGGCAAGGATAAAATGTACAATGTCAATGCGCAGTTGCCTCTACAATTTATATTTCAAATCCGAGTTTGTCATCTGTCCACAGAATGTGATTTCGGATACACTAGCTGTCTGGTAAAAAAAAATTACTTGGTTTCAGGTATTTGACAAAGAGATATCTTGCTGGGAAAAACAGGTGGAAGTGGGATTTGAACCCATGTAGCTCCTGCACTTCACTTCTAATTGGGAGCATGTGGCTCAACACGTTGAGCTACCAGAGAAGACATGAAGACAGGGTAAACTTTAGGTCTTTTGAGGCAAGGATAAAATGTACAATGTCAATGCGCAGTTGCCTCTACAATTTATATTTCAAATCCGAGTTTGTCATCTGTCCACAGAATGTGATTTCGGATTCACTAGCTGTCTGGTAAAAAAAAATTACTTGGTTTCAGGTATTTGACTAAGAGATATCTTGCTGGGAAAAAGAGGTGGAGGTGGGATTTGAACCCATGTAGCTCCTGCACTTCACTTCTAATTGGGAGCATGTGGGTCAACACGTTGAGCTACCTGAGAAGATATGAAGACAGGGTAAACTTTAGGTCTTTTGAGGCAAGGATAAAATGTACAATGTCAATGCGCAGTTGCCTCTACAATTTATATTTCAAATCCGAGTTTGTCATCTGTCCACAGAATGTGATTTCGGATACACTAGCTGTCTGGTAAAAAAAAAAATTACTTGGTTTCAGGTATTTGACAAAGAGATATCTTGCTGGGAAAAAAAGGTGGAAGTGGGATTTGAACCCATGTAGCTCCTGCACTTTGCTTCTAATTGGGAGCATGTGGCTCAACACGTTGAGCTACCAGAGAAGACATGAATGTGAGGTAAACTTTAGGTCTTTTGAGGCAAGGATAAAATGTACAATGTCAATGCGCAGTTGCCTCTACAATTTATATTTCAAATCCGAGTTTGTCATCTGTCCACAGAATGTGATTTCGGATACACTAGCTGTCTGGTAAAAAAAAAAATTACTTGGTTTCAGGTATTTGACTAAGAGATATCTTGCTGGGAAAAAAAGGTGGATGTGGGATTTGAACCCATGTAGCTCCTGCACTTCGCTTCTAATTGGGAGCATGTGGCTCAACACGTTGAGCTACCAGAGAAGACATGAAGACAGGGTAAACTTTAGGTCTTTTGAGGCAAGGATAAAATGTACAATGTCAATGCGCAGTTGCCTCTACAATTTATATTTCAAATCCGAGTTTGTCATCTGTCCACAGAATGTGATTTAGGATACACTAGCTGTCTGGTAAAAAAAAAAATTACTTGGTTTCAGGTATTTGATTAAGAGATATCTTGCTGGGAAAAAAAGGTGTAAGTGGGATTTGAACCCATGTAGCTCCTGCACTTCGCTTCTAATTGGGAGCATGTGGCTCAACACGTTGAGCTACCAGAGAAGACATGAATATGAGGTAAACTTTAGGTCTTTTGAGGCAAGGATAAAATGTACAATGTCAATGCGCAGTTGCCTCTACAATTTATATTTCAAATCCGAGTTTGTCATCTGTCCACAGAATGTGATTTCGGATACACTAGCTGTCTGGTAAAAAAAAAATTACTTGGTTTCAGGTATTTGACTAAGAGATATCTTGCTGGGAAAATAAGGTGGAAGTGGGATTTGAACCCATGTAGCTCCTGCACTTCGCTTCTAATTGGGAGCATGTGGCTCAACACGTTGAGCTACCAGAGAAGACATGAAGACAGGGTAAACTTTAGGTCTTTTGAGGCAAGGATAAAATGTACAATGTCAATGCGCAGTTGCCTCTACAATTTATATTTCAAATCCGAGTTTGTCATCTGTCCACAGAATGTGATTTCGGATACACTAGCTGTCTGGTAAAAAAAAATTACTTGGTTTCAGGTATTTGACTAAGAGATATCTTGCTGGGAAAAAAAGGTGGAAGTGGGATTTGAACCCATGTAGCTCCTGCACTTCGCTTCTAATTGGGAGCATGTGGCTCAACACGTTGAGCTACCAGAGAAGACATGAAGACAGGGTAAACTTTAGGTCTTTTGAGGCAAGGATAAAATGTACAATGTCAATGCGCAGTTGCCTCTACAATTTATATTTCAAATCCGAGTTTGTCATCTGTCCACAGAATGTGATTTCGGATACACTAGCTGTCTGGTAAAAAAAAAATTACTTGGTTTCAGGTATTTGACTAAGAGATATCTTGCTGGGAAAATAAGGTGGAAGTGGGATTTGAACCCATGTAGCTCCTGCACTTCGCTTCTAATTGGGAGCATGTGGCTCAACACGTTGAGCTACCAGAGAAGACATGAAGACAGGGTAAACTTTAGGTCTTTTGAGGCAAGGATAAAATGTACAATGTCAATGCGCAGTTGCCTCTACAATTTATATTTCAAATCCGAGTTTGTCATCTGTCCACAGAATGTGATTTCGGATACACTAGCTGTCTGGTAAAAAAAAATTACTTGGTTTCAGGTATTTGACAAAGAGATATCTTGCTGGGAAAAAAAGGTGGAAGTGGGATTTGAACCCATGTAGCTCCTGCACTTCACTTCTAATTGGGAGCATGTGGCTCAACACGTTGAGCTACCAGAGAAGACATGAAGACAGGGTAAACTTTAGGTCTTTTGAGGCAAGGATAAAATGTACAATGTCAATGCGCAGTTGCCTCTACAATTTATATTTCAAATCCGAGTTTGTCATCTGTCCACAGAATGTGATTTCGGATACACTAGCTGTCTGGTAAAAAAAAATTACTTGGTTTCAGGTATTTGACAAAGAGATATCTTGCTGGGAAAAACAGGTGGAAGTGGGATTTGAACCCATGTAGCTCCTGCACTTCACTTCTAATTGGGAGCATGTGGCTCAACACGTTGAGCTACCAGAGAAGACATGAAGACAGGGTAAACTTTAGGTCTTTTGAGGCAAGGATAAAATGTACAATGTCAATGCGCAGTTGCCTCTACAATTTATATTTCAAATCCGAGTTTGTCATCTGTCCACAGAATGTGATTTCGGATTCACTAGCTGTCTGGTAAAAAAAAATTACTTGGTTTCAGGTATTTGACTAAGAGATATCTTGCTGGGAAAAAGAGGTGGAAGTGGGATTTGAACCCATGTAGCTCCTGCACTTCACTTCTAATTGGGAGCATGTGGGTCAACACTTTGAGCTACCTGAGAAGATATGAACATAGGGTAAACTTTAGGTCTTTTGAGGCAAGGATAAAATGTACAATGTCAATCAATCAATCAATCAAATTTTATTTATATAGCGCTTTTTACAACAGTTGTTGTCACAAAGCAGCTTTACAAGTGCCGAGTCCTAGCCCCCAGTGAGCAAGCCAAAGGCGACAGTGGCAAGGAAAAACTCCCTAGTTTTTTTGCATGAGGAAGAAACCTTGAGAGGAACCAAGACTCAGGGGGGGAACCCATCCTCCTCTGGCCGACACCGGTCACCATGACAACAACAACAATATAGACAGAATGTAGACAGAATGTAAAAGATGCAATAATGTCCATTTAGACCGAAAAAGATGTAATAATGTCCATCATGGTGTAGGCATCCGGTTAGGCAGGAGGTGGCCGGCCAGGATGGATCGCTTGTCTCTCCTCATCTCATTATTCCTCAAGCAGGCGGGCAGCCATGTGGAGAAATGAAACAGGGAAAATTAGCTCTGTATGAGGACATATACGGGACAGGTAAAATTATAAACATTTCTGGAGTGTGGCAGCAACTCCGGCACTAAGTTAAATTATTACAGCCTAGCTAAAAAAAGGCAGAACCAGAAGGTAACATAGGCTTGGGGGCATTCTGAGACAATGGCATCCGTCCACTGCACTGTCAACAAACTTGAGTGACCACGAGCAGTGACAGGATGACAGCACCAGCACCCCAGTCTACCATAAAACCCTTCGTCTATGAACCCCTGGATCTGTACCTTTATCTAAGGGGGATATTAATTATCAAACGCTAGACTAAATAAGTGGGTTTTCAACCTAGATTTAAAGATTGTGACTGTGTCAGAGTCCCGGACACATTTAGGAAGATTATTCCAAAGCTGGGGGGCCTTATAAGAAAAGGCTCTTCCCCCTGCTGTTACCTTGTTAATTTGTGGAACTAATAACAGACCAGCACCCTGTGATCTTAGTTGACGTGGGGGTTCATAGTAGGAAATAAGTTCCTGGAGGTATTCAGGAGCAAGCCCGTGTAGTGCTTTGTATGCTAATAATAGAATTTTAAAATCAATACGAAATTTAACTGGGAGCCAATGCAGGGCTGATAGGACTGGTCTAATATGCTGAAATTTTCTAGTTCTGGTCAGAACTCTAGCTGCGGCATTTTGAACTACTTGAAGTTTATTTAGATTCTTATTTGAACATCCTGACAGTAGTGAATTGCAGTAGTCTAGTCTAGAGCTAACAAAGGCGTGCACCAATTTTTCTGCATCATCCTGTGATAATGCATTTCTTAATTTGGCAATGTTGCGGAGATGTAGAAAAGCTATCCTAGTAGTATTATCTATATATTTATCAAATGATAGGTCGGAGTCGAGTATGACGCCTAGGTTTTTGGCTACTGTGCCAGGTGTAATGGGACAGTCTGCAAGATTAAGCATTAAATTAGGAATTTTCTGTCTTGCGGCCTTAGGGCCCACAAGGAGAACTTCTGTTTTGTCCTCATTTAATTGTAGGAAGTTTAGAGACATCCAGCATTTAATATCTCTTACACAGGCCTCAATTTTTCCTAAACTGTCAATGCGCAGTTGCCTCTACAATTTATATTTCAAATCCGAGTGTGTCATCTGTCCACAGAATGTGATTTAGGATACACTAGCTGTCTGGTAAAAAAAAATTACTTGGTTTCAGGTATTTGACAAAGAGATATCTTGCTGGGAAAAAAAGGTGGAAGTGGGATTTAAACCCATGTAGCTCCTGCACTTCACTTCTAATTGGGAGCATGTGGCTCAACACGTTGAGCTACCAGAGAAGACATGAAGACAGGGTAAACTTTAGGTCTTTTGAGGCAAGGATAAAATGTACAATGTCAATGCGCAGTTGCCTCTACAATTTATATTTCAAATCCGAGTTTGTCATCTGTCCACAGAATGTGATTTCGGATTCACTAGCTGTCTGGTAAAAAAAAATTACTTGGTTTCAGGTATTTGACTAAGAGATATCTTGCTGGGAAAAAGAGGTGGAAGTGGGATTTGAACCCATGTAGCTCCTGCACTTCACTTCTAATTGGGAGCATGTGGGTCAACACGTTGAGCTACCTGAGAAGATATGAAGACAGGGTAAACTTTAGGTCTTTTGAGGCAAGGATAAAATGTACAATGTCAATGCGCAGTTGCCTCTACAATTTATATTTCAAATCCGAGTTTGTCATCTGTCCACAGAATGTGATTTCGGATACACTAGCTGTCTGGTAAAAAAAAAAATTACTTGGTTTCAGGTATTTGACAAAGAGATATCTTGCTGGGAAAAAAAGGTGGAAGTGGGATTTGAACCCATGTAGCTCCTGCACTTTGCTTCTAATTGGGAGCATGTGGCTCAACACGTTGAGCTACCAGAGAAGACATGAAGACAGGGTAAACTTTAGGTCTTTTGAGGCAAGGATAAAATGTACAATGTCAATGCGCAGTTGCCTCTACAATTTATATTTCAAATCCGAGTTTGTCATCTGTCCACAGAATGTGATTTCGGATACACTAGCTGTCTGGTAAAAAAAAAATTACTTGGTTTCAGGTATTTGACTAAGAGATATCTTGCTGGGAAAATAAGGTGGAAGTGGGATTTGAACCCATGTAGCTCCTGCACTTCGCTTCTAATTGGGAGCATGTGGCTCAACACGTTGAGCTACCAGAGAAGACATGAAGACAGGGTAAACTTTAGGTCTTTTGAGGCAAGGATAAAATGTACAATGTCAATGCGCAGTTGCCTCTACAATTTATATTTCAAATCCGAGTTTGTCATCTGTCCACAGAATGTGATTTCGGATACACTAGCTGTCTGGTAAAAAAAAATTACTTGGTTTCAGGTATTTGACAAAGAGATATCTTGCTGGGAAAAAAAGGTGGAAGTGGGATTTGAACCCATGTAGCTCCTGCACTTCACTTCTAATTGGGAGCATGTGGCTCAACACGTTGAGCTACCAGAGAAGACATGAAGACAGGGTAAACTTTAGGTCTTTTGAGGCAAGGATAAAATGTACAATGTCAATGCGCAGTTGCCTCTACAATTTATATTTCAAATCCGAGTTTGTCATCTGTCCACAGAATGTGATTTCGGATACACTAGCTGTCTGGTAAAAAAAAATTACTTGGTTTCAGGTATTTGACAAAGAGATATCTTGCTGGGAAAAACAGGTGGAAGTGGGATTTGAACCCATGTAGCTCCTGCACTTCACTTCTAATTGGGAGCATGTGGCTCAACACGTTGAGCTACCAGAGAAGACATGAAGACAGGGTAAACTTTAGGTCTTTTGAGGCAAGGATAAAATGTACAATGTCAATGCGCAGTTGCCTCTACAATTTATATTTCAAATCCGAGTTTGTCATCTGTCCACAGAATGTGATTTCGGATTCACTAGCTGTCTGGTAAAAAAAAATTACTTGGTTTCAGGTATTTGACTAAGAGATATCTTGCTGGGAAAAAGAGGTGGAAGTGGGATTTGAACCCATGTAGCTCCTGCACTTCACTTCTAATTGGGAGCATGTGGGTCAACACTTTGAGCTACCTGAGAAGATATGAACATAGGGTAAACTTTAGGTCTTTTGAGGCAAGGATAAAATGTACAATGTCAATCAATCAATCAATCAAATTTTATTTATATAGCGCTTTTTACAACAGTTGTTGTCACAAAGCAGCTTTACAAGTGCCGAGTCCTAGCCCCCAGTGAGCAAGCCAAAGGCGACAGTGGCAAGGAAAAACTCCCTAGTTTTTTTGCATGAGGAAGAAACCTTGAGAGGAACCAAGACTCAGGGGGGGAACCCATCCTCCTCTGGCCGACACCGGTCACCATGACAACAACAACAATATAGACAGAATGTAGACAGAATGTAAAAGATGCAATAATGTCCATTTAGACCGAAAAAGATGTAATAATGTCCATCATGGTGTAGGCATCCGGTTAGGCAGGAGGTGGCCGGCCAGGATGGATCGCTTGTCTCTCCTCATCTCATTATTCCTCAAGCAGGCGGGCAGCCATGTGGAGAAATGAAACAGGGAAAATTAGCTCTGTATGAGGACATATACGGGACAGGTAAAATTATAAACATTTCTGGAGTGTGGCAGCAACTCCGGCACTAAGTTAAATTATTACAGCCTAGCTAAAAAAAGGCAGAACCAGAAGGTAACATAGGCTTGGGGGCATTCTGAGACAATGGCATCCGTCCACTGCACTGTCAACAAACTTGAGTGACCACGAGCAGTGACAGGATGACAGCACCAGCACCCCAGTCTACCATAAAACCCTTCGTCTATGAACCCCTGGATCTGTACCTTTATCTAAGGGGGATATTAATTATCAAACGCTAGACTAAATAAGTGGGTTTTCAACCTAGATTTAAAGATTGTGACTGTGTCAGAGTCCCGGACACATTTAGGAAGATTATTCCAAAGCTGGGGGGCCTTATAAGAAAAGGCTCTTCCCCCTGCTGTTACCTTGTTAATTTGTGGAACTAATAACAGACCAGCACCCTGTGATCTTAGTTGACGTGGGGGTTCATAGTAGGAAATAAGTTCCTGGAGGTATTCAGGAGCAAGCCCGTGTAGTGCTTTGTATGCTAATAATAGAATTTTAAAATCAATACGAAATTTAACTGGGAGCCAATGCAGGGCTGATAGGACTGGTCTAATATGCTGAAATTTTCTAGTTCTGGTCAGAACTCTAGCTGCGGCATTTTGAACTACTTGAAGTTTATTTAGATTCTTATTTGAACATCCTGACAGTAGTGAATTGCAGTAGTCTAGTCTAGAGCTAACAAAGGCGTGCACCAATTTTTCTGCATCATCCTGTGATAATGCATTTCTTAATTTGGCAATGTTGCGGAGATGTAGAAAAGCTATCCTAGTAGTATTATCTATATATTTATCAAATGATAGGTCGGAGTCGAGTATGACGCCTAGGTTTTTGGCTACTGTGCCAGGTGTAATGGGACAGTCTGCAAGATTAAGCATTAAATTAGGAATTTTCTGTCTTGCGGCCTTAGGGCCCACAAGGAGAACTTCTGTTTTGTCCTCATTTAATTGTAGGAAGTTTAGAGACATCCAGCATTTAATATCTCTTACACAGGCCTCAATTTTTCCTAAACTGTCAATGCGCAGTTGCCTCTACAATTTATATTTCAAATCCGAGTGTGTCATCTGTCCACAGAATGTGATTTAGGATACACTAGCTGTCTGGTAAAAAAAAATTACTTGGTTTCAGGTATTTGACAAAGAGATATCTTGCTGGGAAAAAAAGGTGGAAGTGGGATTTAAACCCATGTAGCTCCTGCACTTCACTTCTAATTGGGAGCATGTGGCTCAACACGTTGAGCTACCAGAGAAGACATGAAGACAGGGTAAACTTTAGGTCTTTTGAGGCAAGGATAAAATGTACAATGTCAATGCGCAGTTGCCTCTACAATTTATATTTCAAATCCGAGTTTGTCATCTGTCCACAGAATGTGATTTCGGATTCACTAGCTGTCTGGTAAAAAAAAATTACTTGGTTTCAGGTATTTGACTAAGAGATATCTTGCTGGGAAAAAGAGGTGGAAGTGGGATTTGAACCCATGTAGCTCCTGCACTTCACTTCTAATTGGGAGCATGTGGGTCAACACGTTGAGCTACCTGAGAAGATATGAAGACAGGGTAAACTTTAGGTCTTTTGAGGCAAGGATAAAATGTACAATGTCAATGCGCAGTTGCCTCTACAATTTATATTTCAAATCCGAGTTTGTCATCTGTCCACAGAATGTGATTTCGGATACACTAGCTGTCTGGTAAAAAAAAAAATTACTTGGTTTCAGGTATTTGACAAAGAGATATCTTGCTGGGAAAAAAAGGTGGAAGTGGGATTTGAACCCATGTAGCTCCTGCACTTTGCTTCTAATTGGGAGCATGTGGCTCAACACGTTGAGCTACCAGAGAAGACATGAAGACAGGGTAAACTTTAGGTCTTTTGAGGCAAGGATAAAATGTACAATGTCAATGCGCAGTTGCCTCTACAATTTATATTTCAAATCCGAGTTTGTCATCTGTCCACAGAATGTGATTTAGGATACACTAGCTGTCTGGTAAAAAAAAAAATTACTTGGTTTCAGGTATTTGATTAAGAGATATCTTGCTGGGAAAAAAAGGTGTAAGTGGGATTTGAACCCATGTAGCTCCTGCACTTTGCTTCTAATTGGGAGCATGTGGCTCAACACGTTGAGCTACCAGAGAAGACATGAATATGAGGTAAACTTTAGGTCTTTTGAGGCAAGGATAAAATGTACAATGTCAATACGCAGTTGCCTCTACAATTTATATTTCAAATCCGAGTTTGTCATCTGTCCACAGAATGTGATTTCGGATACACTAGCTGTCTGGTAAAAAAAAAATTACTTGGTTTCAGGTATTTGACTAAGAGATATCTTGCTGGGAAAATAAGGTGGAAGTGGGATTTGAACCCATGTAGCTCCTGCACTTCGCTTCTAATTGGGAGCATGTGGCTCAACACGTTGAGCTACCAGAGAAGACATGAAGACAGGGTAAACTTTAGGTCTTTTGAGGCAAGGATAAAATGTACAATGTCAATGCGCAGTTGCCTCTACAATTTATATTTCAAATCCGAGTTTGTCATCTGTCCACAGAATGTGATTTCGGATACACTAGCTGTCTGGTAAAAAAAAATTACTTGGTTTCAGGTATTTGACTAAGAGATATCTTGCTGGGAAAAAAAGGTGGAAGTGGGATTTGAACCCATGTAGCTCCTGCACTTCGCTTCTAATTGGGAGCATGTGGCTCAACACGTTGAGCTACCAGAGAAGACATGAAGACAGGGTAAACTTTAGGTCTTTTGAGGCAAGGATAAAATGTACAATGTCAATGCGCAGTTGCCTCTACAATTTATATTTCAAATCCGAGTTTGTCATCTGTCCACAGAATGTGATTTCGGATACACTAGCTGTCTGGTAAAAAAAAATTACTTGGTTTCAGGTATTTGACAAAGAGATATCTTGCTGGGAAAAAAAGGTATAAGTGGGATTTGAACCCATGTAGCTCCAGCACTTCGCTTCTAATTGGGAGCATGTGGCTCAACACGTTGAGCTACCAGAGAAGACATGAAGACAGGGTAAACTTTAGGTCTTTTGAGGCAAGGATAAAATGTACAATGTCAATGCGCAGTTGCCTCTACAATTTATATTTCAAATCCGAGTTTGTCATCTGTCCACAGAATGTGATTTCGGATACACTAGCTGTCTGGTAAAAAAAAATTACTTGGTTTCGGGTATTTGACAAAGAGATATCTTGCTGGGAAAAACAGGTGGAAGTGGGATTTGAACCCATGTAGCTCCTGCACTTCACTTCTAATTGGGAGCATGTGGCTCAACACGTTGAGCTACCAGAGAAGACATGAAGACAGGGTAAACTTTAGGTCTTTTGAGGCAAGGATAAAATGTACAATGTCAATGCGCAGTTGCCTCTACAATTTATATTTCAAATCCGAGTTTGTCATCTGTCCACAGAATGTGATTTCGGATACACTAGCTGTCTGGTAAAAAAAAATTACTTGGTTTCAGGTATTTGACAAAGAGATATCTTGCTGGGAAAAACAGGTGGAAGTGGGATTTGAACCCATGTAGCTCCTGCACTTCACTTCTAATTGGGAGCATGTGGCTCAACACGTTGAGCTACCAGAGAAGACATGAAGACAGGGTAAACTTTAGGTCTTTTGAGGCAAGGATAAAATGTACAATGTCAATGCGCAGTTGCCTCTACAATTTATATTTCAAATCCGAGTTTGTCATCTGTCCACAGAATGTGATTTCGGATACACTAGCTGTCTGGTAAAAAAAAAAAAAACGGTTTCAGGTATTTGACTAAGAGATATCTTGCTGGGAAAAAAAGGTGGAAGTGGGATTTGAACCCATGTAGCTCCTGCACTTTGCTTCTAATTGGGAGCATGCGGCTCAACACGTTGAGCTACCAGAGAAGACATGAAGACAGGGTAAATTTTAGGTCTTTTGAGGCAAGGATAAAATGTACAATGTCAATGCGCAGTTGCCTCTACAATTTATATTTCAAATCCGAGTTTGTCATCTGTCCACAGAATGTGATTTCGGATACACTAGCTGTCTGGTAAAAAAAAATTACTTGGTTTCAGGTATTTGACTAAGAGATATCTTGCTGGGAAAAAAAGGTGGAAGTGGGATTTGAACCCATGTAGCTCCTGCACTTTGCTTCTAATTGGGAGCATGTGGCTCAACACGTTGAGCTACCAGAGAAGACATGAATGTGAGGTAAACTTTAGGTCTTTTGAGGCAAGGATAAAATGTACAATGTCAATGCGCAGTTGCCTCTACAATTTATATTTCAAATCCGAGTTTGTCATCTGTCCACAGAATGTGATTTCGGATACACTAGCTGTCTGGTAAAAAAAAATTACTTGGTTTCAGGTATTTGACAAAGAGATATCTTGCAGGGAAAAAAAGGTGGAAGTGGGATTTGAACCCATGTAGCTCCTGCACTTCGCTTCTAATTGGTAGCATGTGGCTCAACACGTTGAGCTACCAGAGAAGACATGAAGACAGGGTAAACTTTAGGTCTTTTGAGGCAAGGATAAAATGTACAATGTCAATGCGCAGTTGCCTCTACAATTTATATTTCAAATCCGAGTTTGTCATCTGTCCACAGAATGTGATTTCGGATACACTAGCTGTCTGGTAAAAAAAAAAAATTACTTGGTTTCAGGTATTTGACTAAGAGATATCTTGCTGGGAAAAAGAGGTGGAAGTGGGATTTGAACCCATGTAGCTCCTGCACTTCGCTTCTAATTGGGAGCATGTGGCTCAACACGTTGAGCTACCAGAGAAGATATGAAGACAGGGTAAACTTTAGGTCTTTTGAGGCAAGGATAAAATGTACAATGTCAATGCGCAGTTGCCTCTACAATTTATATTTCAAATCCGAGTTTGTCATCTGTCCACAGAATGTGATTTCGGATACACTAGCTGTCTGGTAAAAAAAAAATTACTTGGTTTCAGGTATTTGACTAAGAGATATCTTGCTGGGAAAAAAAGGTGGAAGTGGGATTTGAACCCATGTAGCTCCTGCACTTCGCTTCTAATTGGGAGCATGTGGCTCAACACGTTGAGCTACCAGAGAAGACATGAAGACAGGGTAAACTTTAGGTCTTTTGAGGCAAGGATAAAATGTACAATGTCAATGCGCAGTTGCCTCTACAATTTATATTTCAAATCCGAGTTTGTCATCTGTCCACAGAATTGTGATTTAGGATACACTAGCTGTCTGGTAAAAAAAAAAATTACTTGGTTTCAGGTATTTGACTAAGAGATATCTTGCTGGGAAAAAAAGGTGTAAGTGGGATTTGAACCCATGTAGCTCCTGCACTTCGCTTCTAATTGGGAGCATGTGGCTCAACACGTTGAGCTACCAGAGAAGATATGAAGACAGGGTAAACTTTAGGTCTTTTGAGGCAAGGATAAAATGTACAATGTCAATGCGCAGTTGCCTCTACAATTTATATTTCAAATCCGAGTTTGTCATCTGTCCACAGAATGTGATTTCGGATACACTAGCTGTCTGGTAAAAAAAAATTACTTGGTTTCAGGTATTTGACTAAGAGATATCTTGCTGGGAAAAAAAGGTGGAAGTGGGATTTGAACCCATGTAGCTCCTGCACTTCGCTTCTAATTGGGAGCATGTGGCTCAACACGTTGAGCTACCAGAGAAGACATGAAGACAGGGTAAACTTTAGGTCTTTTGAGGCAAGGATAAAATGTACAATGTCAATGCGCAGTTGCCTCTACAATTTATATTTCAAATCCGAGTTTGTCATCTGTCCACAGAATGTGATTTAGGATACACTAGCTCTCTGGTAAAAAAAAAATTACTTGGTTTTAGGTATTTGACTAAGAGATATCTTGCTGGGAAAAAAAGGTGGAAGTGGGATTTGAACCCATGTAGCTCCTGCACTTAGCTTCTAATTGGGAGCATGTGGCTCAACACGTTGAGCTACCAGAGAAGACATGAAGACAGGGTAAACTTTAGGTCTTTTGAGGCAAGGATAAAATGTACAATGTCAATGCGCAGTTGCCTCTACAATTTATATTTCAAATCCGAGTTTGTCATCTGTCCACAGAATGTGATTTCGGATACACTAGCTGTCTGGTAAAAAAAAATTACTTGGTTTCAGGTATTTGACTAAGAGATATCTTGCTGGGAAAAAAAGGTGGAAGTGGGATTTGAACCCATGTAGCTCCTGCACTTCGCTTCTAATTGGGAGCATGTGGCTCAACACGTTGAGCTACCAGAGAAGACATGAACATAGGGTAAACTTTAGGTCTTTTTAGGCAAGGATAAAATGTACAATGTCAATGCGCAGTTGCCTCTACAATTTATATTTCAAATCCGAGTTTGTCATCTGTCCACAGAATGTGATTTAGGATACACTAGCTGTCTGGTAAAAAAAAAATTACTTGGTTTTAGGTATTTGACTAAGAGATATCTTGCTGGGAAAAAAAGGTGGAAGTGGGATTTGAACCCATGTAGCTCCTGCACTTCGCTTCTAATTGGGAGCATGTGGCTCAACACGTTGAGCTACCTGAGAAGATATGAAAATAGGGTAAACTTTAGGTCTTTTGAGGCAAGGATAAAATGTACAATGTCAATGCGCAGTTGCCTCTACAATTTATATTTCAAATCCGAGTTTGTCATCTGTCCACAGAATGTGATTTCGGATACACTAGCTGTCTGGTAAAAAAAAAAATTACTTGGTTTCAGGTATTTGACTAAGAGATATCTTGCTGGGAAAAAAAGGTGGAAGTGGGATTTGAACCCATGTAGCTCCTGCACTTCGCTTCTAATTGGGAGCATGTGGCTCAACACGTTGAGCTACCAGAGAAGACATGAAGACAGGGTAAACTTTAGGTCTTTTGAGGCAAGGATAAAATGTACAATGTCAATGCGCAGTTGCCTCTACAATTTATATTTCAAATCCGAGTTTGTCATCTGTCCACAGAATGTGATTTCGGATACACTAGCTGTCTGGTAAAAAAAAATTACTTGGTTTCAGGTATTTGACTAAGAGATATCTTGCTGGGAAAAAAAAGGTGGAAGTGGGATTGAACCCATGTAGCTCCTGCACTTCGCTTCTAATTGGGAGCATATGGCTCAACACGTTGAGCTACCAGAGAAGACATGAAGACAGGGTAAACTTTAGGTCTTTTGAGGCAAGGATAAAATGTACAATGTCAATGCGCAGTTGCCTCTACAATTTATATTTCAAATCCGAGTTTGTCATCTGTCCACAGAATGTGATTTCGGATACACTAGCTGTCTGGTAAAAAAAAATTACTTGGTTTTAGGTATTTGACTAAGAGATATCTTGCTGGGAAAAAAAGGTGGAAGTGGGATTTGAACCCATGTAGCTCCTGCACTTCGCTTCTAATTGGGAGCATGTGGCTCAACACGTTGAGCTACCTGAGAAGATATGAAAATAGGGTAAACTTTAGGTCTTTTGAGGCAAGGATAAAATGTACAATGTCAATGCGCAGTTGCCTCTACAATTTATATTTCAAATCCGAGTTTGTCATCTGTCCACAGAATGTGATTTCGGATACACTAGCTGTCTGGTAAAAAAAAAAATTACTTGGTTTCAGGTATTTGACTAAGAGATATCTTGCTGGGAAAAAAAGGTGGAAGTGGGATTTGAACCCATGTAGCTCCTGCACTTTGCTTCTAATTGGGAGCATGTGGCTCAACACGTTGAGCTACCAGAGAAGACATGAAGACAGGGTAAACTTTAGGTCTTTTGAGGCAAGGATAAAATGTACAATGTCAATGCGCAGTTGCCTCTACAATTTATATTTCAAATCCGAGTTTGTCATCTGTCCACAGAATGTGATTTAGGATACACTAGCTGTCTGGTAAAAAAAAAAATTACTTGGTTTCAGGTATTTGATTAAGAGATATCTTGCTGGGAAAAAAAGGTGTAAGTGGGATTTGAACCCATGTAGCTCCTGCACTTTGCTTCTAATTGGGAGCATGTGGCTCAACACGTTGAGCTACCAGAGAAGACATGAATATGAGGTAAACTTTAGGTCTTTTGAGGCAAGGATAAAATGTACAATGTCAATACGCAGTTGCCTCTACAATTTATATTTCAAATCCGAGTTTGTCATCTGTCCACAGAATGTGATTTCGGATACACTAGCTGTCTGGTAAAAAAAAAATTACTTGGTTTCAGGTATTTGACTAAGAGATATCTTGCTGGGAAAATAAGGTGGAAGTGGGATTTGAACCCATGTAGCTCCTGCACTTCGCTTCTAATTGGGAGCATGTGGCTCAACACGTTGAGCTACCAGAGAAGACATGAAGACAGGGTAAACTTTAGGTCTTTTGAGGCAAGGATAAAATGTACAATGTCAATGCGCAGTTGCCTCTACAATTTATATTTCAAATCCGAGTTTGTCATCTGTCCACAGAATGTGATTTCGGATACACTAGCTGTCTGGTAAAAAAAAATTACTTGGTTTCAGGTATTTGACTAAGAGATATCTTGCTGGGAAAAAAAGGTGGAAGTGGGATTTGAACCCATGTAGCTCCTGCACTTCGCTTCTAATTGGGAGCATGTGGCTCAACACGTTGAGCTACCAGAGAAGACATGAAGACAGGGTAAACTTTAGGTCTTTTGAGGCAAGGATAAAATGTACAATGTCAATGCGCAGTTGCCTCTACAATTTATATTTCAAATCCGAGTTTGTCATCTGTCCACAGAATGTGATTTCGGATACACTAGCTGTCTGGTAAAAAAAAATTACTTGGTTTCAGGTATTTGACAAAGAGATATCTTGCTGGGAAAAAAAGGTATAAGTGGGATTTGAACCCATGTAGCTCCAGCACTTCGCTTCTAATTGGGAGCATGTGGCTCAACACGTTGAGCTACCAGAGAAGACATGAAGACAGGGTAAACTTTAGGTCTTTTGAGGCAAGGATAAAATGTACAATGTCAATGCGCAGTTGCCTCTACAATTTATATTTCAAATCCGAGTTTGTCATCTGTCCACAGAATGTGATTTCGGATACACTAGCTGTCTGGTAAAAAAAAATTACTTGGTTTCGGGTATTTGACAAAGAGATATCTTGCTGGGAAAAACAGGTGGAAGTGGGATTTGAACCCATGTAGCTCCTGCACTTCACTTCTAATTGGGAGCATGTGGCTCAACACGTTGAGCTACCAGAGAAGACATGAAGACAGGGTAAACTTTAGGTCTTTTGAGGCAAGGATAAAATGTACAATGTCAATGCGCAGTTGCCTCTACAATTTATATTTCAAATCCGAGTTTGTCATCTGTCCACAGAATGTGATTTCGGATACACTAGCTGTCTGGTAAAAAAAAATTACTTGGTTTCAGGTATTTGACAAAGAGATATCTTGCTGGGAAAAACAGGTGGAAGTGGGATTTGAACCCATGTAGCTCCTGCACTTCACTTCTAATTGGGAGCATGTGGCTCAACACGTTGAGCTACCAGAGAAGACATGAAGACAGGGTAAACTTTAGGTCTTTTGAGGCAAGGATAAAATGTACAATGTCAATGCGCAGTTGCCTCTACAATTTATATTTCAAATCCGAGTTTGTCATCTGTCCACAGAATGTGATTTCGGATACACTAGCTGTCTGGTAAAAAAAAAAAAAACGGTTTCAGGTATTTGACTAAGAGATATCTTGCTGGGAAAAAAAGGTGGAAGTGGGATTTGAACCCATGTAGCTCCTGCACTTTGCTTCTAATTGGGAGCATGCGGCTCAACACGTTGAGCTACCAGAGAAGACATGAAGACAGGGTAAATTTTAGGTCTTTTGAGGCAAGGATAAAATGTACAATGTCAATGCGCAGTTGCCTCTACAATTTATATTTCAAATCCGAGTTTGTCATCTGTCCACAGAATGTGATTTCGGATACACTAGCTGTCTGGTAAAAAAAAATTACTTGGTTTCAGGTATTTGACTAAGAGATATCTTGCTGGGAAAAAAAGGTGGAAGTGGGATTTGAACCCATGTAGCTCCTGCACTTTGCTTCTAATTGGGAGCATGTGGCTCAACACGTTGAGCTACCAGAGAAGACATGAATGTGAGGTAAACTTTAGGTCTTTTGAGGCAAGGATAAAATGTACAATGTCAATGCGCAGTTGCCTCTACAATTTATATTTCAAATCCGAGTTTGTCATCTGTCCACAGAATGTGATTTCGGATACACTAGCTGTCTGGTAAAAAAAAATTACTTGGTTTCAGGTATTTGACAAAGAGATATCTTGCAGGGAAAAAAAGGTGGAAGTGGGATTTGAACCCATGTAGCTCCTGCACTTCGCTTCTAATTGGTAGCATGTGGCTCAACACGTTGAGCTACCAGAGAAGACATGAAGACAGGGTAAACTTTAGGTCTTTTGAGGCAAGGATAAAATGTACAATGTCAATGCGCAGTTGCCTCTACAATTTATATTTCAAATCCGAGTTTGTCATCTGTCCACAGAATGTGATTTCGGATACACTAGCTGTCTGGTAAAAAAAAAAAATTACTTGGTTTCAGGTATTTGACTAAGAGATATCTTGCTGGGAAAAAGAGGTGGAAGTGGGATTTGAACCCATGTAGCTCCTGCACTTCGCTTCTAATTGGGAGCATGTGGCTCAACACGTTGAGCTACCAGAGAAGATATGAAGACAGGGTAAACTTTAGGTCTTTTGAGGCAAGGATAAAATGTACAATGTCAATGCGCAGTTGCCTCTACAATTTATATTTCAAATCCGAGTTTGTCATCTGTCCACAGAATGTGATTTCGGATACACTAGCTGTCTGGTAAAAAAAAAATTACTTGGTTTCAGGTATTTGACTAAGAGATATCTTGCTGGGAAAAAAAGGTGGAAGTGGGATTTGAACCCATGTAGCTCCTGCACTTCGCTTCTAATTGGGAGCATGTGGCTCAACACGTTGAGCTACCAGAGAAGACATGAAGACAGGGTAAACTTTAGGTCTTTTGAGGCAAGGATAAAATGTACAATGTCAATGCGCAGTTGCCTCTACAATTTATATTTCAAATCCGAGTTTGTCATCTGTCCACAGAATTGTGATTTAGGATACACTAGCTGTCTGGTAAAAAAAAAAATTACTTGGTTTCAGGTATTTGACTAAGAGATATCTTGCTGGGAAAAAAAGGTGTAAGTGGGATTTGAACCCATGTAGCTCCTGCACTTCGCTTCTAATTGGGAGCATGTGGCTCAACACGTTGAGCTACCAGAGAAGATATGAAGACAGGGTAAACTTTAGGTCTTTTGAGGCAAGGATAAAATGTACAATGTCAATGCGCAGTTGCCTCTACAATTTATATTTCAAATCCGAGTTTGTCATCTGTCCACAGAATGTGATTTCGGATACACTAGCTGTCTGGTAAAAAAAAATTACTTGGTTTCAGGTATTTGACTAAGAGATATCTTGCTGGGAAAAAAAGGTGGAAGTGGGATTTGAACCCATGTAGCTCCTGCACTTCGCTTCTAATTGGGAGCATGTGGCTCAACACGTTGAGCTACCAGAGAAGACATGAAGACAGGGTAAACTTTAGGTCTTTTGAGGCAAGGATAAAATGTACAATGTCAATGCGCAGTTGCCTCTACAATTTATATTTCAAATCCGAGTTTGTCATCTGTCCACAGAATGTGATTTAGGATACACTAGCTCTCTGGTAAAAAAAAAATTACTTGGTTTTAGGTATTTGACTAAGAGATATCTTGCTGGGAAAAAAAGGTGGAAGTGGGATTTGAACCCATGTAGCTCCTGCACTTAGCTTCTAATTGGGAGCATGTGGCTCAACACGTTGAGCTACCAGAGAAGACATGAAGACAGGGTAAACTTTAGGTCTTTTGAGGCAAGGATAAAATGTACAATGTCAATGCGCAGTTGCCTCTACAATTTATATTTCAAATCCGAGTTTGTCATCTGTCCACAGAATGTGATTTCGGATACACTAGCTGTCTGGTAAAAAAAAATTACTTGGTTTCAGGTATTTGACTAAGAGATATCTTGCTGGGAAAAAAAGGTGGAAGTGGGATTTGAACCCATGTAGCTCCTGCACTTCGCTTCTAATTGGGAGCATGTGGCTCAACACGTTGAGCTACCAGAGAAGACATGAACATAGGGTAAACTTTAGGTCTTTTTAGGCAAGGATAAAATGTACAATGTCAATGCGCAGTTGCCTCTACAATTTATATTTCAAATCCGAGTTTGTCATCTGTCCACAGAATGTGATTTAGGATACACTAGCTGTCTGGTAAAAAAAAAATTACTTGGTTTTAGGTATTTGACTAAGAGATATCTTGCTGGGAAAAAAAGGTGGAAGTGGGATTTGAACCCATGTAGCTCCTGCACTTCGCTTCTAATTGGGAGCATGTGGCTCAACACGTTGAGCTACCTGAGAAGATATGAAAATAGGGTAAACTTTAGGTCTTTTGAGGCAAGGATAAAATGTACAATGTCAATGCGCAGTTGCCTCTACAATTTATATTTCAAATCCGAGTTTGTCATCTGTCCACAGAATGTGATTTCGGATACACTAGCTGTCTGGTAAAAAAAAAAATTACTTGGTTTCAGGTATTTGACTAAGAGATATCTTGCTGGGAAAAAAAGGTGGAAGTGGGATTTGAACCCATGTAGCTCCTGCACTTCGCTTCTAATTGGGAGCATGTGGCTCAACACGTTGAGCTACCAGAGAAGACATGAAGACAGGGTAAACTTTAGGTCTTTTGAGGCAAGGATAAAATGTACAATGTCAATGCGCAGTTGCCTCTACAATTTATATTTCAAATCCGAGTTTGTCATCTGTCCACAGAATGTGATTTCGGATACACTAGCTGTCTGGTAAAAAAAAATTACTTGGTTTCAGGTATTTGACTAAGAGATATCTTGCTGGGAAAAAAAAGGTGGAAGTGGGATTGAACCCATGTAGCTCCTGCACTTCGCTTCTAATTGGGAGCATATGGCTCAACACGTTGAGCTACCAGAGAAGACATGAAGACAGGGTAAACTTTAGGTCTTTTGAGGCAAGGATAAAATGTACAATGTCAATGCGCAGTTGCCTCTACAATTTATATTTCAAATCCGAGTTTGTCATCTGTCCACAGAATGTGATTTCGGATACACTAGCTGTCTGGTAAAAAAAAATTACTTGGTTTTAGGTATTTGACTAAGAGATATCTTGCTGGGAAAAAAAGGTGGAAGTGGGATTTGAACCCATGTAGCTCCTGCACTTCGCTTCTAATTGGGAGCATGTGGCTCAACACGTTGAGCTACCTGAGAAGATATGAAAATAGGGTAAACTTTAGGTCTTTTGAGGCAAGGATAAAATGTACAATGTCAATGCGCAGTTGCCTCTACAATTTATATTTCAAATCCGAGTTTGTCATCTGTCCACAGAATGTGATTTCGGATACACTAGCTGTCTGGTAAAAAAAAAAATTACTTGGTTTCAGGTATTTGACTAAGAGATATCTTGCTGGGAAAAAAAGGTGGAAGTGGGATTTGAACCCATGTAGCTCCTGCACTTCGCTTCTAATTGGGAGCATGTGGCTCAACACGTTGAGCTACCAGAGAAGACATGAAGACAGGGTAAACTTTAGGTCTTTTGAGGCAAGGATAAAATGTACAATGTCAATGCGCAGTTGCCTCTACAATTTATATTTCAAATCCGAGTTTGTCATCTGTCCACAGAATGTGATTTCGGATACACTAGCTGTCTGGTAAAAAAAAATTACTTGGTTTCAGGTATTTGACTAAGAGATATCTTGCTGGGAAAAAAAAGGTGGAAGTGGGATTGAACCCATGTAGCTCCTGCACTTCGCTTCTAATTGGGAGCATATGGCTCAACACGTTGAGCTACCAGAGAAGACATGAAGACAGGGTAAACTTTAGGTCTTTTGAGGCAAGGATAAAATGTACAATGTCAATGCGCAGTTGCCTCTACAATTTATATTTCAAATCCGAGTTTGTCATCTGTCCACAGAATGTGATTTCGGATACACTAGCTGTCTGGTAAAAAAAAATTACTTGGTTTCAGGTATTTGACAAAGAGATATCTTGCTGGGAAAAACAGGTGGAAGTGGGATTTGAACCCATGTAGCTCCTGCACTTCACTTCTAATTGGGAGCATGTGGCTCAACACGTTGAGCTACCAGAGAAGACATGAAGACAGGGTAAACTTTAGGTCTTTTGAGGCAAGGATAAAATGTACAATGTCAATGCGCAGTTGCCTCTACAATTTATATTTCAAATCCGAGTTTGTCATCTGTCCACAGAATGTGATTTCGGATACACTAGCTGTCTGGTAAAAAAAAAAAAAACGGTTTCAGGTATTTGACTAAGAGATATCTTGCTGGGAAAAAAAGGTGGAAGTGGGATTTGAACCCATGTAGCTCCTGCACTTTGCTTCTAATTGGGAGCATGCGGCTCAACACGTTGAGCTACCAGAGAAGACATGAAGACAGGGTAAATTTTAGGTCTTTTGAGGCAAGGATAAAATGTACAATGTCAATGCGCAGTTGCCTCTACAATTTATATTTCAAATCCGAGTTTGTCATCTGTCCACAGAATGTGATTTCGGATACACTAGCTGTCTGGTAAAAAAAAATTACTTGGTTTCAGGTATTTGACTAAGAGATATCTTGCTGGGAAAAAAAGGTGGAAGTGGGATTTGAACCCATGTAGCTCCTGCACTTTGCTTCTAATTGGGAGCATGTGGCTCAACACGTTGAGCTACCAGAGAAGACATGAATGTGAGGTAAACTTTAGGTCTTTTGAGGCAAGGATAAAATGTACAATGTCAATGCGCAGTTGCCTCTACAATTTATATTTCAAATCCGAGTTTGTCATCTGTCCACAGAATGTGATTTCGGATACACTAGCTGTCTGGTAAAAAAAAATTACTTGGTTTCAGGTATTTGACAAAGAGATATCTTGCAGGGAAAAAAAGGTGGAAGTGGGATTTGAACCCATGTAGCTCCTGCACTTCGCTTCTAATTGGTAGCATGTGGCTCAACACGTTGAGCTACCAGAGAAGACATGAAGACAGGGTAAACTTTAGGTCTTTTGAGGCAAGGATAAAATGTACAATGTCAATGCGCAGTTGCCTCTACAATTTATATTTCAAATCCGAGTTTGTCATCTGTCCACAGAATGTGATTTCGGATACACTAGCTGTCTGGTAAAAAAAAAAAATTACTTGGTTTCAGGTATTTGACTAAGAGATATCTTGCTGGGAAAAAGAGGTGGAAGTGGGATTTGAACCCATGTAGCTCCTGCACTTCGCTTCTAATTGGGAGCATGTGGCTCAACACGTTGAGCTACCAGAGAAGATATGAAGACAGGGTAAACTTTAGGTCTTTTGAGGCAAGGATAAAATGTACAATGTCAATGCGCAGTTGCCTCTACAATTTATATTTCAAATCCGAGTTTGTCATCTGTCCACAGAATGTGATTTCGGATACACTAGCTGTCTGGTAAAAAAAAAATTACTTGGTTTCAGGTATTTGACTAAGAGATATCTTGCTGGGAAAAAAAGGTGGAAGTGGGATTTGAACCCATGTAGCTCCTGCACTTTGCTTCTAATTGGGAGCATGTGGCTCAACACGTTGAGCTACCAGAGAAGACATGAATGTGAGGTAAACTTTAGGTCTTTTGAGGCAAGGATAAAATGTACAATGTCAATGCGCAGTTGCCTCTACAATTTATATTTCAAATCCGAGTTTGTCATCTGTCCACAGAATGTGATTTCGGATACACTAGCTGTCTGGTAAAAAAAAATTACTTGGTTTCAGGTATTTGACAAAGAGATATCTTGCAGGGAAAAAAAGGTGGAAGTGGGATTTGAACCCATGTAGCTCCTGCACTTCGCTTCTAATTGGTAGCATGTGGCTCAACACGTTGAGCTACCAGAGAAGACATGAAGACAGGGTAAACTTTAGGTCTTTTGAGGCAAGGATAAAATGTACAATGTCAATGCGCAGTTGCCTCTACAATTTATATTTCAAATCCGAGTTTGTCATCTGTCCACAGAATGTGATTTCGGATACACTAGCTGTCTGGTAAAAAAAAAAAATTACTTGGTTTCAGGTATTTGACTAAGAGATATCTTGCTGGGAAAAAGAGGTGGAAGTGGGATTTGAACCCATGTAGCTCCTGCACTTCGCTTCTAATTGGGAGCATGTGGCTCAACACGTTGAGCTACCAGAGAAGATATGAAGACAGGGTAAACTTTAGGTCTTTTGAGGCAAGGATAAAATGTACAATGTCAATGCGCAGTTGCCTCTACAATTTATATTTCAAATCCGAGTTTGTCATCTGTCCACAGAATGTGATTTCGGATACACTAGCTGTCTGGTAAAAAAAAAATTACTTGGTTTCAGGTATTTGACTAAGAGATATCTTGCTGGGAAAAAAAGGTGGAAGTGGGATTTGAACCCATGTAGCTCCTGCACTTCGCTTCTAATTGGGAGCATGTGGCTCAACACGTTGAGCTACCAGAGAAGACATGAAGACAGGGTAAACTTTAGGTCTTTTGAGGCAAGGATAAAATGTACAATGTCAATGCGCAGTTGCCTCTACAATTTATATTTCAAATCCGAGTTTGTCATCTGTCCACAGAATTGTGATTTAGGATACACTAGCTGTCTGGTAAAAAAAAAAATTACTTGGTTTCAGGTATTTGACTAAGAGATATCTTGCTGGGAAAAAAAGGTGTAAGTGGGATTTGAACCCATGTAGCTCCTGCACTTCGCTTCTAATTGGGAGCATGTGGCTCAACACGTTGAGCTACCAGAGAAGATATGAAGACAGGGTAAACTTTAGGTCTTTTGAGGCAAGGATAAAATGTACAATGTCAATGCGCAGTTGCCTCTACAATTTATATTTCAAATCCGAGTTTGTCATCTGTCCACAGAATGTGATTTCGGATACACTAGCTGTCTGGTAAAAAAAAATTACTTGGTTTCAGGTATTTGACTAAGAGATATCTTGCTGGGAAAAAAAGGTGGAAGTGGGATTTGAACCCATGTAGCTCCTGCACTTCGCTTCTAATTGGGAGCATGTGGCTCAACACGTTGAGCTACCAGAGAAGACATGAAGACAGGGTAAACTTTAGGTCTTTTGAGGCAAGGATAAAATGTACAATGTCAATGCGCAGTTGCCTCTACAATTTATATTTCAAATCCGAGTTTGTCATCTGTCCACAGAATGTGATTTAGGATACACTAGCTCTCTGGTAAAAAAAAAATTACTTGGTTTTAGGTATTTGACTAAGAGATATCTTGCTGGGAAAAAAAGGTGGAAGTGGGATTTGAACCCATGTAGCTCCTGCACTTAGCTTCTAATTGGGAGCATGTGGCTCAACACGTTGAGCTACCAGAGAAGACATGAAGACAGGGTAAACTTTAGGTCTTTTGAGGCAAGGATAAAATGTACAATGTCAATGCGCAGTTGCCTCTACAATTTATATTTCAAATCCGAGTTTGTCATCTGTCCACAGAATGTGATTTCGGATACACTAGCTGTCTGGTAAAAAAAAATTACTTGGTTTCAGGTATTTGACTAAGAGATATCTTGCTGGGAAAAAAAGGTGGAAGTGGGATTTGAACCCATGTAGCTCCTGCACTTCGCTTCTAATTGGGAGCATGTGGCTCAACACGTTGAGCTACCAGAGAAGACATGAACATAGGGTAAACTTTAGGTCTTTTTAGGCAAGGATAAAATGTACAATGTCAATGCGCAGTTGCCTCTACAATTTATATTTCAAATCCGAGTTTGTCATCTGTCCACAGAATGTGATTTAGGATACACTAGCTGTCTGGTAAAAAAAAAATTACTTGGTTTTAGGTATTTGACTAAGAGATATCTTGCTGGGAAAAAAAGGTGGAAGTGGGATTTGAACCCATGTAGCTCCTGCACTTCGCTTCTAATTGGGAGCATGTGGCTCAACACGTTGAGCTACCTGAGAAGATATGAAAATAGGGTAAACTTTAGGTCTTTTGAGGCAAGGATAAAATGTACAATGTCAATGCGCAGTTGCCTCTACAATTTATATTTCAAATCCGAGTTTGTCATCTGTCCACAGAATGTGATTTCGGATACACTAGCTGTCTGGTAAAAAAAAAAATTACTTGGTTTCAGGTATTTGACTAAGAGATATCTTGCTGGGAAAAAAAGGTGGAAGTGGGATTTGAACCCATGTAGCTCCTGCACTTCGCTTCTAATTGGGAGCATGTGGCTCAACACGTTGAGCTACCAGAGAAGACATGAAGACAGGGTAAACTTTAGGTCTTTTGAGGCAAGGATAAAATGTACAATGTCAATGCGCAGTTGCCTCTACAATTTATATTTCAAATCCGAGTTTGTCATCTGTCCACAGAATGTGATTTCGGATACACTAGCTGTCTGGTAAAAAAAAATTACTTGGTTTCAGGTATTTGACTAAGAGATATCTTGCTGGGAAAAAAAAGGTGGAAGTGGGATTGAACCCATGTAGCTCCTGCACTTCGCTTCTAATTGGGAGCATATGGCTCAACACGTTGAGCTACCAGAGAAGACATGAAGACAGGGTAAACTTTAGGTCTTTTGAGGCAAGGATAAAATGTACAATGTCAATGCGCAGTTGCCTCTACAATTTATATTTCAAATCCGAGTTTGTCATCTGTCCACAGAATGTGATTTCGGATACACTAGCTGTCTGGTAAAAAAAAATTACTTGGTTTTAGGTATTTGACTAAGAGATATCTTGCTGGGAAAAAAAGGTGGAAGTGGGATTTGAACCCATGTAGCTCCTGCACTTCGCTTCTAATTGGGAGCATGTGGCTCAACACGTTGAGCTACCTGAGAAGATATGAAAATAGGGTAAACTTTAGGTCTTTTGAGGCAAGGATAAAATGTACAATGTCAATGCGCAGTTGCCTCTACAATTTATATTTCAAATCCGAGTTTGTCATCTGTCCACAGAATGTGATTTCGGATACACTAGCTGTCTGGTAAAAAAAAAAATTACTTGGTTTCAGGTATTTGACTAAGAGATATCTTGCTGGGAAAAAAAGGTGGAAGTGGGATTTGAACCCATGTAGCTCCTGCACTTCGCTTCTAATTGGGAGCATGTGGCTCAACACGTTGAGCTACCAGAGAAGACATGAAGACAGGGTAAACTTTAGGTCTTTTGAGGCAAGGATAAAATGTACAATGTCAATGCGCAGTTGCCTCTACAATTTATATTTCAAATCCGAGTTTGTCATCTGTCCACAGAATGTGATTTCGGATACACTAGCTGTCTGGTAAAAAAAAATTACTTGGTTTCAGGTATTTGACTAAGAGATATCTTGCTGGGAAAAAAAAGGTGGAAGTGGGATTGAACCCATGTAGCTCCTGCACTTCGCTTCTAATTGGGAGCATATGGCTCAACACGTTGAGCTACCAGAGAAGACATGAAGACAGGGTAAACTTTAGGTCTTTTGAGGCAAGGATAAAATGTACAATGTCAATGCGCAGTTGCCTCTACAATTTATATTTCAAATCCGAGTTTGTCATCTGTCCACAGAATGTGATTTCGGATACACTAGCTGTCTGGTAAAAATAATTACTTGGTTTCAGGTATTTGACAAAGAGATATCTTGCTGGGAAAAACAGGTGGAAGTGGGATTTGAACCCATGTAGCTCCTGCACTTCACTTCTAATTGGGAGCATGTGGCTCAACACGTTGAGCTACCAGAGAAGACATGAAGACAGGGTAAACTTTAGGTCTTTTGAGGCAAGGATAAAATGTACAATGTCAATGCGCAGTTGCCTCTACAATTTATATTTCAAATCCGAGTTTGTCATCTGTGCACAGAATGTGATTTCGGATTCACTAGCTGTCTGGTAAAAAAAAATTACTTGGTTTCAGGTATTTGACTAAGAGATATCTTGCTGGGAAAAAAGGTGGAAGTGGGATTTGAACCCATGTAGCTCCAGCACTTCGCTTCTAATTGGGAGCATGTGGCTCAACACGTTGAGCTACCAGAGAAGACATGAAGACAGGGTAAACTTTAGGTCTTTTGAGGCAAGGATAAAATGTACAATGTCAATGCGCAGTTGCCTCTACAATTTATATTTCAAATCCGAGTTTGTCATCTGTCCACAGAATGTGATTTCGGATTCACTAGCTGTCTGGTAAAAAAAAATTACTTGGTTTCAGGTATTTGACTAAGAGATATCTTGCTGGGAAAAAGAGGTGGAAGTGGGATTTGAACCCATGTAGCTCCTGCACTTCACTTCTAATTGGGAGCATGTGGGTCAACACGTTGAGCTACCTGAGAAGATATGAACATAGGGTAAACTTTAGGTCTTTTGAGGCAAGGATAAAATGTACAATGTCAATCAATCAATCAATCAAATTTTATTTATATAGCGCTTTTTACAACAGTTGTTGTCACAAAGCAGCTTTACAAGTGCCGAGTCCTAGCCCCCAGTGAGCAAGCCAAAGGCGACAGTGGCAAGGAAAAACTCCCTAGTTTTTTTGCATGAGGAAGAAACCTTGAGAGGAACCAAGACTCAGGGGGGGAACCCATCCTCCTCTGGCCGACACCGGTCACCATGACAACAACAACAATATAGACAGAATGTAGACAGAATGTAAAAGATGCAATAATGTCCATTTAGACCGAAAAAGATGTAATAATGTCCATCATGGTGTAGGCATCCGGTTAGGCAGGAGGTGGCCGGCCAGGATGGATCGCTTGTCTCTCCTCATCTCATTATTCCTCAAGCAGGCGGGCAGCCATGTGGAGAAATGAAACAGGGAAAATTAGCTCTGTATGAGGACATATACGGGACAGGTAAAATTATAAACATTTCTGGAGTGTGGCAGCAACTCCGGCACTAAGTTAAATTATTACAGCCTAGCTAAAAAAAGGCAGAACCAGAAGGTAACATAGGCTTGGGGGCATTCTGAGACAATGGCATCCGTCCACTGCACTGTCAACAAACTTGAGTGACCACGAGCAGTGACAGGATGACAGCACCAGCACCCCAGTCTACCATAAAACCCTTCGTCTATGAACCCCTGGATCTGTACCTTTATCTAAGGGGGATATTAATTATCAAACGCTAGACTAAATAAGTGGGTTTTCAACCTAGATTTAAAGATTGTGACTGTGTCAGAGTCCCGGACACATTTAGGAAGATTATTCCAAAGCTGGGGGGCCTTATAAGAAAAGGCTCTTCCCCCTGCTGTTACCTTGTTAATTTGTGGAACTAATAACAGACCAGCACCCTGTGATCTTAGTTGACGTGGGGGTTCATAGTAGGAAATAAGTTCCTGGAGGTATTCAGGAGCAAGCCCGTGTAGTGCTTTGTATGCTAATAATAGAATTTTAAAATCAATACGAAATTTAACTGGGAGCCAATGCAGGGCTGATAGGACTGGTCTAATATGCTGAAATTTTCTAGTTCTGGTCAGAACTCTAGCTGCGGCATTTTGAACTACTTGAAGTTTATTTAGATTCTTATTTGAACATCCTGACAGTAGTGAATTGCAGTAGTCTAGTCTAGAGCTAACAAAGGCGTGCACCAATTTTTCTGCATCATCCTGTGATAATGCATTTCTTAATTTGGCAATGTTGCGGAGATGTAGAAAAGCTATCCTAGTAGTATTATCTATATATTTATCAAATGATAGGTCGGAGTCGAGTATGACGCCTAGGTTTTTGGCTACTGTGCCAGGTGTAATGGGACAGTCTGCAAGATTAAGCATTAAATTAGGAATTTTCTGTCTTGCGGCCTTAGGGCCCACAAGGAGAACTTCTGTTTTGTCCTCATTTAATTGTAGGAAGTTTAGAGACATCCAGCATTTAATATCTCTTACACAGGCCTCAATTTTTCCTAAACTGTCAATGCGCAGTTGCCTCTACAATTTATATTTCAAATCCGAGTGTGTCATCTGTCCACAGAATGTGATTTAGGATACACTAGCTGTCTGGTAAAAAAAAATTACTTGGTTTCAGGTATTTGACAAAGAGATATCTTGCTGGGAAAAAAAGGTGGAAGTGGGATTTAAACCCATGTAGCTCCTGCACTTCACTTCTAATTGGGAGCATGTGGCTCAACACGTTGAGCTACCAGAGAAGACATGAAGACAGGGTAAACTTTAGGTCTTTTGAGGCAAGGATAAAATGTACAATGTCAATGCGCAGTTGCCTCTACAATTTATATTTCAAATCCGAGTTTGTCATCTGTCCACAGAATGTGATTTCGGATTCACTAGCTGTCTGGTAAAAAAAAATTACTTGGTTTCAGGTATTTGACTAAGAGATATCTTGCTGGGAAAAAGAGGTGGAAGTGGGATTTGAACCCATGTAGCTCCTGCACTTCACTTCTAATTGGGAGCATGTGGGTCAACACGTTGAGCTACCTGAGAAGATATGAACATAGGGTAAACTTTAGGTCTTTTGAGGCAAGGATAAAATGTACAATGTCAATGCGCAGTTGCCTCTACAATTTATATTTCAAATCCGAGTGTGTCATCTGTCCACAGAATGTGATTTCGGATACACTAGCTGTCTGGTAAAAAAAAAAAAAAAACTTGGTTTCAGGTATTTGACTAAGAGATATCTTGCTGGGAAAAAAAGGTGGAAGTGGGATTTGAACCCATGTAGCTCCTGCACTTTGCTTCTAATTGGGAGCATGCGGCTCAACACATTGAGCTACCAGAGAAGACATGAAGACAGGGTAAACTTTAGGTCTTTTGAGGCAAGGATAAAATGTACAATGTCAATGCGCAGTTGCCTCTACAATTTATATTTCAAATCCGAGTTTGTCATCTGTCCACAGAATGTGATTTCGGATTCACTAGCTGTCTGGTAAAAAAAAATTACTTGGTTTCAGGTATTTGACTAAGAGATATCTTGCTGGGAAAAAAAGGTAGAAGTGGGATTTGAACCCATGTAGCTCCAGCACTTCGCTTCTAATTGGGAGCATGCAGCTCAACACATTGAGCTACCAGAGAAGACATGAAGACAGGGTAAACTTTAGGTCTTTTAAGGCAAGGATAAAATGTACAATGTCAATGCGCAGTTGCCTCTACAATTTATATTTCAAATCCGAGTTTGTCATCTGTCCACAGAATGTGATTTCGGATTCACTAGCTGTCTGGTAAAAAAAAATTACTTGGTTTCAGGTATTTGACTAAGAGATATCTTGCTGGGAAAAAGAGGTGGAAGTGGGATTTGAACCCATGTAGCTCCTGCACTTCACTTCTAATTGGGAGCATGTGGGTCAACACGTTGAGCTACCTGAGAAGATATGAACATAGGGTAAACTTTAGGTCTTTTGAGGCAAGGATAAAATGTACAATGTCAATGCGCAGTTGCCTCTACAATTTATATTTCAAATCCGAGTGTGTCATCTGTCCACAGAATGTGATTTAGGATACACTAGCTGTCTGGTAAAAAAAAATTACTTGGTTTCAGGTATTTGACTAAGAGATATCTTGCTGGGAAAAAAAGGTGGAAGTGGGATTTGAACCCATGTAGCTCCTGCACTTCGCTTCTAATTGGGAGCATATGGCTCAACACGTTGAGCTACCAGAGAAGACATGAAGACAGGGTAAACTTTAGGTCTTTTGAGGCAAGGATAAAATGTACAATGTCAATGCGCAGTTGCCTCTACAATTTATATTTCAAATCCGAGTTTGTCATCTGTCCACAGAATGTGATTTCGGATACACTAGCTGTCTGGTAAAAATAATTACTTGGTTTCAGGTATTTGACAAAGAGATATCTTGCTGGGAAAAACAGGTGGAAGTGGGATTTGAACCCATGTAGCTCCTGCACTTCACTTCTAATTGGGAGCATGTGCCTCAACACGTTGAGCTACCAGAGAAGACATGAAGACAGGGTAAACTTTAGGTCTTTTGAGGCAAGGATAAAATGTACAATGTCAATGCGCAGTTGCCTCTACAATTTATATTTCAAATCCGAGTTTGTCATCTGTGCACAGAATGTGATTTCGGATTCACTAGCTGTCTGGTAAAAAAAAATTACTTGGTTTCAGGTATTTGACTAAGAGATATCTTGCTGGGAAAAAAGGTGGAAGTGGGATTTGAACCCATGTAGCTCCAGCACTTCGCTTCTAATTGGGAGCATGTGGCTCAACACGTTGAGCTACCAGAGAAGACATGAAGACAGGGTAAACTTTAGGTCTTTTGAGGCAAGGATAAAATGTACAATGTCAATGCGCAGTTGCCTCTACAATTTATATTTCAAATCCGAGTTTGTCATCTGTCCACAGAATGTGATTTCGGATTCACTAGCTGTCTGGTAAAAAAAAATTACTTGGTTTCAGGTATTTGACTAAGAGATATCTTGCTGGGAAAAAGAGGTGGAAGTGGGATTTGAACCCATGTAGCTCCTGCACTTCACTTCTAATTGGGAGCATGTGGGTCAACACGTTGAGCTACCTGAGAAGATATGAACATAGGGTAAACTTTAGGTCTTTTGAGGCAAGGATAAAATGTACAATGTCAATCAATCAATCAATCAAATTTTATTTATATAGCGCTTTTTACAACAGTTGTTGTCACAAAGCAGCTTTACAAGTGCCGAGTCCTAGCCCCCAGTGAGCAAGCCAAAGGCGACAGTGGCAAGGAAAAACTCCCTAGTTTTTTTGCATGAGGAAGAAACCTTGAGAGGAACCAAGACTCAGGGGGGGAACCCATCCTCCTCTGGCCGACACCGGTCACCATGACAACAACAACAATATAGACAGAATGTAGACAGAATGTAAAAGATGCAATAATGTCCATTTAGACCGAAAAAGATGTAATAATGTCCATCATGGTGTAGGCATCCGGTTAGGCAGGAGGTGGCCGGCCAGGATGGATCGCTTGTCTCTCCTCATCTCATTATTCCTCAAGCAGGCGGGCAGCCATGTGGAGAAATGAAACAGGGAAAATTAGCTCTGTATGAGGACATATACGGGACAGGTAAAATTATAAACATTTCTGGAGTGTGGCAGCAACTCCGGCACTAAGTTAAATTATTACAGCCTAGCTAAAAAAAGGCAGAACCAGAAGGTAACATAGGCTTGGGGGCATTCTGAGACAATGGCATCCGTCCACTGCACTGTCAACAAACTTGAGTGACCACGAGCAGTGACAGGATGACAGCACCAGCACCCCAGTCTACCATAAAACCCTTCGTCTATGAACCCCTGGATCTGTACCTTTATCTAAGGGGGATATTAATTATCAAACGCTAGACTAAATAAGTGGGTTTTCAACCTAGATTTAAAGATTGTGACTGTGTCAGAGTCCCGGACACATTTAGGAAGATTATTCCAAAGCTGGGGGGCCTTATAAGAAAAGGCTCTTCCCCCTGCTGTTACCTTGTTAATTTGTGGAACTAATAACAGACCAGCACCCTGTGATCTTAGTTGACGTGGGGGTTCATAGTAGGAAATAAGTTCCTGGAGGTATTCAGGAGCAAGCCCGTGTAGTGCTTTGTATGCTAATAATAGAATTTTAAAATCAATACGAAATTTAACTGGGAGCCAATGCAGGGCTGATAGGACTGGTCTAATATGCTGAAATTTTCTAGTTCTGGTCAGAACTCTAGCTGCGGCATTTTGAACTACTTGAAGTTTATTTAGATTCTTATTTGAACATCCTGACAGTAGTGAATTGCAGTAGTCTAGTCTAGAGCTAACAAAGGCGTGCACCAATTTTTCTGCATCATCCTGTGATAATGCATTTCTTAATTTGGCAATGTTGCGGAGATGTAGAAAAGCTATCCTAGTAGTATTATCTATATATTTATCAAATGATAGGTCGGAGTCGAGTATGACGCCTAGGTTTTTGGCTACTGTGCCAGGTGTAATGGGACAGTCTGCAAGATTAAGCATTAAATTAGGAATTTTCTGTCTTGCGGCCTTAGGGCCCACAAGGAGAACTTCTGTTTTGTCCTCATTTAATTGTAGGAAGTTTAGAGACATCCAGCATTTAATATCTCTTACACAGGCCTCAATTTTTCCTAAACTGTCAATGCGCAGTTGCCTCTACAATTTATATTTCAAATCCGAGTGTGTCATCTGTCCACAGAATGTGATTTAGGATACACTAGCTGTCTGGTAAAAAAAAATTACTTGGTTTCAGGTATTTGACAAAGAGATATCTTGCTGGGAAAAAAAGGTGGAAGTGGGATTTAAACCCATGTAGCTCCTGCACTTCACTTCTAATTGGGAGCATGTGGCTCAACACGTTGAGCTACCAGAGAAGACATGAAGACAGGGTAAACTTTAGGTCTTTTGAGGCAAGGATAAAATGTACAATGTCAATGCGCAGTTGCCTCTACAATTTATATTTCAAATCCGAGTTTGTCATCTGTCCACAGAATGTGATTTCGGATTCACTAGCTGTCTGGTAAAAAAAAATTACTTGGTTTCAGGTATTTGACTAAGAGATATCTTGCTGGGAAAAAGAGGTGGAAGTGGGATTTGAACCCATGTAGCTCCTGCACTTCACTTCTAATTGGGAGCATGTGGGTCAACACGTTGAGCTACCTGAGAAGATATGAACATAGGGTAAACTTTAGGTCTTTTGAGGCAAGGATAAAATGTACAATGTCAATGCGCAGTTGCCTCTACAATTTATATTTCAAATCCGAGTGTGTCATCTGTCCACAGAATGTGATTTCGGATACACTAGCTGTCTGGTAAAAAAAAAAAAAAACTTGGTTTCAGGTATTTGACTAAGAGATATCTTGCTGGGAAAAAAAGGTGGAAGTGGGATTTGAACCCATGTAGCTCCTGCACTTTGCTTCTAATTGGGAGCATGCGGCTCAACACATTGAGCTACCAGAGAAGACATGAAGACAGGGTAAACTTTAGGTCTTTTGAGGCAAGGATAAAATGTACAATGTCAATGCGCAGTTGCCTCTACAATTTATATTTCAAATCCGAGTTTGTCATCTGTCCACAGAATGTGATTTCGGATTCACTAGCTGTCTGGTAAAAAAAAATTACTTGGTTTCAGGTATTTGACTAAGAGATATCTTGCTGGGAAAAAAAGGTAGAAGTGGGATTTGAACCCATGTAGCTCCAGCACTTCGCTTCTAATTGGGAGCATGCAGCTCAACACATTGAGCTACCAGAGAAGACATGAAGACAGGGTAAACTTTAGGTCTTTTGAGGCAAGGATAAAATGTACAATGTCAATGCGCAGTTGCCTCTACAATTTATATTTCAAATCCGAGTTTGTCATCTGTCCACAGAATGTGATTTTGGATTCACTAGCTGTCTGGTAAAAAAAAATTACTTGGTTTCAGGTATTTGACTAAGAGATATCTTGCTGGGAAAAAGAGGTGGAAGTGGGATTTGAACCCATGTAGCTCCTGCACTTCACTTCTAATTGGGAGCATGTGGGTCAACACGTTGAGCTACCTGAGAAGATATGAACATAGGGTAAACTTTAGGTCTTTTGAGGCAAGGATAAAATGTACAATGTCAATGCGCAGTTGCCTCTACAATTTATATTTCAAATCCGAGTGTGTCATCTGTCCACAGAATGTGATTTAGGATACACTAGCTGTCTGGTAAAAAAAAAATTACTTGGTTTCAGGTATTTGACTAAGAGATATCTTGCTGGGAAAAAAAGGTGGAAGTGGGATTTGAACCCATGTAGCTCCTGCACTTCGCTTCTAATTGGGAGCATGTGGCTCAACACGTTGAGCTACCTGAGAAGATATGAACATAGGGTAAACTTTAGGTCTTTTGAGGCAAGGATAAAATGTACAATGTCAATGCGCAGTTGCCTCTACAATTTATATTTCAAATCCGAGTGTGTCATCTGTCCACAGAATGTGATTTCGGATACACTAGCTGTCTGGTAAAAAAAAAAAAAAACTTGGTTTCAGGTATTTGACTAAGAGATATCTTGCTGGGAAAAAAAGGTGGAAGTGGGATTTGAACCCATGTAGCTCCTGCACTTTGCTTCTAATTGGGAGCATGCGGCTCAACACATTGAGCTACCAGAGAAGACATGAAGACAGGGTAAACTTTAGGTCTTTTGAGGCAAGGATAAAATGTACAATGTCAATGCGCAGTTGCCTCTACAATTTATATTTCAAATCCGAGTTTGTCATCTGTCCACAGAATGTGATTTCGGATACACTAGCTGTCTGGTAAAAAAAAAATTACTTGGTTTTAGGTATTTGACTAAGAGATATCTTGCTGGGAAAAAAAGGTGGAAGTGGGATTTGAACCCATGTAGCTCCTGCACTTCGCTTCTAATTGGGAGCATGTGGCTCAACACGTTGAGCTACCTGAGAAGATATGAAAATAGGGTAAACTTTAGGTCTTTTGAGGCAAGGATAAAATGTACAATGTCAATGCGCAGTTGCCTCTACAATTTATATTTCAAATCCGAGTTTGTCATCTGTCCACAGAATGTGATTTCGGATACACTAGCTGTCTGGTAAAAAAAAAAATTACTTGGTTTCAGGTATTTGACTAAGAGATATCTTGCTGGGAAAAAAAGGTGGAAGTGGGATTTGAACCCATGTAGCTCCTGCACTTCGCTTCTAATTGGGAGCATGTGGCTCAACACGTTGAGCTACCAGAGAAGACATGAAGACAGGGTAAACTTTAGGTCTTTTGAGGCAAGGATAAAATGTACAATGTCAATGCGCAGTTGCCTCTACAATTTATATTTCAAATCCGAGTTTGTCATCTGTCCACAGAATGTGATTTCGGATACACTAGCTGTCTGGTAAAAAAAAATTACTTGGTTTCAGGTATTTGACTAAGAGATATCTTGCTGGGAAAAAAAGGTAGAAGTGGGATTTGAACCCATGTAGCTCCAGCACTTCGCTTCTAATTGGGAGCATGCAGCTCAACACATTGAGCTACCAGAGAAGACATGAAGACAGGGTAAACTTTAGGTCTTTTGAGGCAAGGATAAAATGTACAATGTCAATGCGCAGTTGCCTCTACAATTTATATTTCAAATCCGAGTTTGTCATCTGTCCACAGAATGTGATTTCGGATTCACTAGCTGTCTGGTAAAAAAAAATTACTTGGTTTCAGGTATTTGACTAAGAGATATCTTGCTGGGAAAAAGAGGTGGAAGTGGGATTTGAACCCATGTAGCTCCTGCACTTCACTTCTAATTGGGAGCATGTGGGTCAACACGTTGAGCTACCTGAGAAGATATGAACATAGGGTAAACTTTAGGTCTTTTGAGGCAAGGATAAAATGTACAATGTCAATGCGCAGTTGCCTCTACAATTTATATTTCAAATCCGAGTGTGTCATCTGTCCACAGAATGTGATTTAGGATACACTAGCTGTCTGGTAAAAAAAAAATTACTTGGTTTCAGGTATTTGACTAAGAGATATCTTGCTGGGAAAAAAAGGTGGAAGTGGGATTTGAACCCATGTAGCTCCTGCACTTCGCTTCTAATTGGGAGCATGTGGCTCAACACGTTGAGCTACCTGAGAAGATATGAACATAGGGTAAACTTTAGGTCTTTTGAGGCAAGGATAAAATGTACAATGTCAATGCGCAGTTGCCTCTACAATTTATATTTCAAATCCGAGTGTGTCATCTGTCCACAGAATGTGATTTCGGATACACTAGCTGTCTGGTAAAAAAAAAAAAAAACTTGGTTTCAGGTATTTGACTAAGAGATATCTTGCTGGGAAAAAAAGGTGGAAGTGGGATTTGAACCCATGTAGCTCCTGCACTTTGCTTCTAATTGGGAGCATGCGGCTCAACACATTGAGCTACCAGAGAAGACATGAAGACAGGGTAAACTTTAGGTCTTTTGAGGCAAGGATAAAATGTACAATGTCAATGCGCAGTTGCCTCTACAATTTATATTTCAAATCCGAGTTTGTCATCTGTCCACAGAATGTGATTTCGGATACACTAGCTGTCTGGTAAAAAAAAAATTACTTGGTTTTAGGTATTTGACTAAGAGATATCTTGCTGGGAAAAAAAGGTGGAAGTGGGGTTTGAACCCATGTAGCTCCTGCACTTCGCTTCTAATTGGGAGCATGTGGCTCAACACGTTGAGCTACCTGAGAAGATATGAAAATAGGGTAAACTTTAGGTCTTTTGAGGCAAGGATAAAATGTACAATGTCAATGCGCAGTTGCCTCTACAATTTATATTTCAAATCCGAGTTTGTCATCTGTCCACAGAATGTGATTTCGGATACACTAGCTGTCTGGTAAAAAAAAAAATTACTTGGTTTCAGGTATTTGACTAAGAGATATCTTGCTGGGAAAAAAAGGTGGAAGTGGGATTTGAACCCATGTAGCTCCTGCACTTCGCTTCTAATTGGGAGCATGTGGCTCAACACGTTGAGCTACCAGAGAAGACATGAAGACAGGGTAAACTTTAGGTCTTTTGAGGCAAGGATAAAATGTACAATGTCAATGCGCAGTTGCCTCTACAATTTATATTTCAAATCCGAGTTTGTCATCTGTCCACAGAATGTGATTTCGGATACACTAGCTGTCTGGTAAAAAAAAATTACTTGGTTTCAGGTATTTGACTAAGAGATATCTTGCTGGGAAAAAAAAGGTGGAAGTGGGATTGAACCCATGTAGCTCCTGCACTTCGCTTCTAATTGGGAGCATATGGCTCAACACGTTGAGCTACCAGAGAAGACATGAAGACAGGGTAAACTTTAGGTCTTTTGAGGCAAGGATAAAATGTACAATGTCAATGCGCAGTTGCCTCTACAATTTATATTTCAAATCCGAGTTTGTCATCTGTCCACAGAATGTGATTTCGGATACACTAGCTGTCTGGTAAAAATAATTACTTGGTTTCAGGTATTTGACAAAGAGATATCTTGCTGGGAAAAACAGGTGGAAGTGGGATTTGAACCCATGTAGCTCCTGCACTTCACTTCTAATTGGGAGCATGTGGCTCAACACGTTGAGCTACCAGAGAAGACATGAAGACAGGGTAAACTTTAGGTCTTTTGAGGCAAGGATAAAATGTACAATGTCAATGCGCAGTTGCCTCTACAATTTATATTTCAAATCCGAGTTTGTCATCTGTGCACAGAATGTGATTTCGGATTCACTAGCTGTCTGGTAAAAAAAAATTACTTGGTTTCAGGTATTTGACTAAGAGATATCTTGCTGGGAAAAAAGGTGGAAGTGGGATTTGAACCCATGTAGCTCCAGCACTTCGCTTCTAATTGGGAGCATGTGGCTCAACACGTTGAGCTACCAGAGAAGACATGAAGACAGGGTAAACTTTAGGTCTTTTGAGGCAAGGATAAAATGTACAATGTCAATGCGCAGTTGCCTCTACAATTTATATTTCAAATCCGAGTTTGTCATCTGTCCACAGAATGTGATTTCGGATTCACTAGCTGTCTGGTAAAAAAAAATTACTTGGTTTCAGGTATTTGACTAAGAGATATCTTGCTGGGAAAAAGAGGTGGAAGTGGGATTTGAACCCATGTAGCTCCTGCACTTCACTTCTAATTGGGAGCATGTGGGTCAACACGTTGAGCTACCTGAGAAGATATGAACATAGGGTAAACTTTAGGTCTTTTGAGGCAAGGATAAAATGTACAATGTCAATCAATCAATCAATCAAATTTTATTTATATAGCGCTTTTTACAACAGTTGTTGTCACAAAGCAGCTTTACAAGTGCCGAGTCCTAGCCCCCAGTGAGCAAGCCAAAGGCGACAGTGGCAAGGAAAAACTCCCTAGTTTTTTTGCATGAGGAAGAAACCTTGAGAGGAACCAAGACTCAGGGGGGGAACCCATCCTCCTCTGGCCGACACCGGTCACCATGACAACAACAACAATATAGACAGAATGTAGACAGAATGTAAAAGATGCAATAATGTCCATTTAGACCGAAAAAGATGTAATAATGTCCATCATGGTGTAGGCATCCGGTTAGGCAGGAGGTGGCCGGCCAGGATGGATCGCTTGTCTCTCCTCATCTCATTATTCCTCAAGCAGGCGGGCAGCCATGTGGAGAAATGAAACAGGGAAAATTAGCTCTGTATGAGGACATATACGGGACAGGTAAAATTATAAACATTTCTGGAGTGTGGCAGCAACTCCGGCACTAAGTTAAATTATTACAGCCTAGCTAAAAAAAGGCAGAACCAGAAGGTAACATAGGCTTGGGGGCATTCTGAGACAATGGCATCCGTCCACTGCACTGTCAACAAACTTGAGTGACCACGAGCAGTGACAGGATGACAGCACCAGCACCCCAGTCTACCATAAAACCCTTCGTCTATGAACCCCTGGATCTGTACCTTTATCTAAGGGGGATATTAATTATCAAACGCTAGACTAAATAAGTGGGTTTTCAACCTAGATTTAAAGATTGTGACTGTGTCAGAGTCCCGGACACATTTAGGAAGATTATTCCAAAGCTGGGGGGCCTTATAAGAAAAGGCTCTTCCCCCTGCTGTTACCTTGTTAATTTGTGGAACTAATAACAGACCAGCACCCTGTGATCTTAGTTGACGTGGGGGTTCATAGTAGGAAATAAGTTCCTGGAGGTATTCAGGAGCAAGCCCGTGTAGTGCTTTGTATGCTAATAATAGAATTTTAAAATCAATACGAAATTTAACTGGGAGCCAATGCAGGGCTGATAGGACTGGTCTAATATGCTGAAATTTTCTAGTTCTGGTCAGAACTCTAGCTGCGGCATTTTGAACTACTTGAAGTTTATTTAGATTCTTATTTGAACATCCTGACAGTAGTGAATTGCAGTAGTCTAGTCTAGAGCTAACAAAGGCGTGCACCAATTTTTCTGCATCATCCTGTGATAATGCATTTCTTAATTTGGCAATGTTGCGGAGATGTAGAAAAGCTATCCTAGTAGTATTATCTATATATTTATCAAATGATAGGTCGGAGTCGAGTATGACGCCTAGGTTTTTGGCTACTGTGCCAGGTGTAATGGGACAGTCTGCAAGATTAAGCATTAAATTAGGAATTTTCTGTCTTGCGGCCTTAGGGCCCACAAGGAGAACTTCTGTTTTGTCCTCATTTAATTGTAGGAAGTTTAGAGACATCCAGCATTTAATATCTCTTACACAGGCCTCAATTTTTCCTAAACTGTCAATGCGCAGTTGCCTCTACAATTTATATTTCAAATCCGAGTGTGTCATCTGTCCACAGAATGTGATTTAGGATACACTAGCTGTCTGGTAAAAAAAAATTACTTGGTTTCAGGTATTTGACAAAGAGATATCTTGCTGGGAAAAAAAGGTGGAAGTGGGATTTAAACCCATGTAGCTCCTGCACTTCACTTCTAATTGGGAGCATGCGGCTCAACACGTTGAGCTACCAGAGAAGACATGAAGACAGGGTAAACTTTAGGTCTTTTGAGGCAAGGATAAAATGTACAATGTCAATGCGCAGTTGCCTCTACAATTTATATTTCAAATCCGAGTTTGTCATCTGTCCACAGAATGTGATTTCGGATTCACTAGCTGTCTGGTAAAAAAAAATTACTTGGTTTCAGGTATTTGACTAAGAGATATCTTGCTGGGAAAAAGAGGTGGAAGTGGGATTTGAACCCATGTAGCTCCTGCACTTCACTTCTAATTGGGAGCATGTGGGTCAACACGTTGAGCTACCTGAGAAGATATGAACATAGGGTAAACTTTAGGTCTTTTGAGGCAAGGATAAAATGTACAATGTCAATGCGCAGTTGCCTCTACAATTTATATTTCAAATCCGAGTGTGTCATCTGTCCACAGAATGTGATTTCGGATACACTAGCTGTCTGGTAAAAAAAAAAAAAAACTTGGTTTCAGGTATTTGACTAAGAGATATCTTGCTGGGAAAAAAAGGTGGAAGTGGGATTTGAACCCATGTAGCTCCTGCACTTTGCTTCTAATTGGGAGCATGCGGCTCAACACATTGAGCTACCAGAGAAGACATGAAGACAGGGTAAACTTTAGGTCTTTTGAGGCAAGGATAAAATGTACAATGTCAATGCGCAGTTGCCTCTACAATTTATATTTCAAATCCGAGTTTGTCATCTGTCCACAGAATGTGATTTCGGATTCACTAGCTGTCTGGTAAAAAAAAATTACTTGGTTTCAGGTATTTGACTAAGAGATATCTTGCTGGGAAAAAAAGGTAGAAGTGGGATTTGAACCCATGTAGCTCCAGCACTTCGCTTCTAATTGGGAGCATGCAGCTCAACACATTGAGCTACCAGAGAAGACATGAAGACAGGGTAAACTTTAGGTCTTTTGAGGCAAGGATAAAATGTACAATGTCAATGCGCAGTTGCCTCTACAATTTATATTTCAAATCCGAGTTTGTCATCTGTCCACAGAATGTGATTTCGGATTCACTAGCTGTCTGGTAAAAAAAAATTACTTGGTTTCAGGTATTTGACTAAGAGATATCTTGCTGGGAAAAAGAGGTGGAAGTGGGATTTGAACCCATGTAGCTCCTGCACTTCACTTCTAATTGGGAGCATGTGGGTCAACACGTTGAGCTACCTGAGAAGATATGAACATAGGGTAAACTTTAGGTCTTTTGAGGCAAGGATAAAATGTACAATGTCAATGCGCAGTTGCCTCTACAATTTATATTTCAAATCCGAGTGTGTCATCTGTCCACAGAATGTGATTTAGGATACACTAGCTGTCTGGTAAAAAAAAAATTACTTGGTTTCAGGTATTTGACTAAGAGATATCTTGCTGGGAAAAAAAGGTGGAAGTGGGATTTGAACCCATGTAGCTCCTGCACTTCGCTTCTAATTGGGAGCATGTGGCTCAACACGTTGAGCTACCTGAGAAGATATGAACATAGGGTAAACTTTAGGTCTTTTGAGGCAAGGATAAAATGTACAATGTCAATGCGCAGTTGCCTCTACAATTTATATTTCAAATCCGAGTGTGTCATCTGTCCACAGAATGTGATTTCGGATACACTAGCTGTCTGGTAAAAAAAAAAAAAAACTTGGTTTCAGGTATTTGACTAAGAGATATCTTGCTGGGAAAAAAAGGTGGAAGTGGGATTTGAACCCATGTAGCTCCTGCACTTTGCTTCTAATTGGGAGCATGCGGCTCAACACATTGAGCTACCAGAGAAGACATGAAGACAGGGTAAACTTTAGGTCTTTTGAGGCAAGGATAAAATGTACAATGTCAATGCGCAGTTGCCTCTACAATTTATATTTCAAATCCGAGTTTGTCATCTGTCCACAGAATGTGATTTCGGATTCACTAGCTGTCTGGTAAAAAAAAATTACTTGGTTTCAGGTATTTGACTAAGAGATATCTTGCTGGGAAAAAAAGGTAGAAGTGGGATTTGAACCCATGTAGCTCCAGCACTTCGCTTCTAATTGGGAGCATGCAGCTCAACACATTGAGCTACCAGAGAAGACATGAAGACAGGGTAAACTTTAGGTCTTTTGAGGCAAGGATAAAATGTACAATGTCAATGCGCAGTTGCCTCTACAATTTATATTTCAAATCCGAGTTTGTCATCTGTCCACAGAATGTGATTTCGGATTCACTAGCTGTCTGGTAAAAAAAAATTACTTGGTTTCAGGTATTTGACTAAGAGATATCTTGCTGGGAAAAAGAGGTGGAAGTGGGATTTGAACCCATGTAGCTCCTGCACTTCACTTCTAATTGGGAGCATGTGGGTCAACACGTTGAGCTACCTGAGAAGATATGAACATAGGGTAAACTTTAGGTCTTTTGAGGCAAGGATAAAATGTACAATGTCAATGCGCAGTTGCCTCTACAATTTATATTTCAAATCCGAGTGTGTCATCTGTCCACAGAATGTGATTTAGGATACACTAGCTGTCTGGTAAAAAAAAAATTACTTGGTTTCAGGTATTTGACTAAGAGATATCTTGCTGGGAAAAAAAGGTGGAAGTGGGATTTGAACCCATGTAGCTCCTGCACTTCGCTTCTAATTGGGAGCATGTGGCTCAACACGTTGAGCTACCAGAGAAGACATGAAGACAGGGTAAACTTTAGGTCTTTTGAGGCAAGGATAAAATGTACAATGTCAATGCGCAGTTGCCTCTACAATTTATATTTCAAATCCGAGTTTGTCATCTGTCCACAGAATGTGATTTCGGATACACTAGCTGTCTGGTAAAAAAAAATTACTTGGTTTCAGGTATTTGACTAAGAGATATCTTGCTGGGAAAAAAAGGTGGAAGTGGGATTTGAACCCATGTAGCTCCTGCACTTTGCTTCTAATTGGGAGCATGTGGCTCAACACGTTGAGCTACCAGAGAAGACATGAATGTGAGGTAAACTTTAGGTCTTTTGAGGCAAGGATAAAATGTACAATGTCAATGCGCAGTTGCCTCTACAATTTATATTTCAAATCCGAGTTTGTCATCTGTCCACAGAATGTGATTTCGGATACACTAGCTGTCTGGTAAAAAAAAATTACTTGGTTTCAGGTATTTGACTAAGAGATATCTTGCTGGGAAAAAAAGGTGGAAGTGGGATTTGAACCCATGTAGCTCCTGCACTTTGCTTCTAATTGGGAGCATGTGGCTCAACACGTTGAGCTACCAGAGAAGACATGAATGTGAGGTAAACTTTAGGTCTTTTGAGGCAAGGATAAAATGTACAATGTCAATGCGCAGTTGCCTCTACAATTTATATTTCAAATCCGAGTTTGTCATCTGTCCACAGAATGTGATTTCGGATACACTAGCTGTCTGGTAAAAAAAAATTACTTGGTTTCAGGTATTTGACAAAGAGATATCTTGCTGGGAAAAAAAGGTGGAAGTGGGATTTGAACCCATGTAGCTCCTGCACTTCGCTTCTAATTGGGAGCATGTGGCTCAACACGTTGAGCTACCAGAGAAGACATGAAGACAGGGTAAACTTTAGGTCTTTTGAGGCAAGGATAAAATGTACAATGTCAATGCGCAGTTGCCTCTACAATTTATATTTCAAATCCGAGTTTGTCATCTGTCCACAGAATGTGATTTCGGATACACTAGCTGTCTGGTAAAAAAAAAAATTACTTGGTTTCAGGTATTTGACTAAGAGATATCTTGCTGGGAAAAAAAGGTGGAAGTGGGATTTGAACCCATGTAGCTCCTGCACTTCGCTTCTAATTGGGAGCATGTGGCTCAACACGTTGAGCTACCTGAGAAGATATGAAAATAGGGTAAACTTTAGGTCTTTTGAGGCAAGGATAAAATGTACAATGTCAATGCGCAGTTGCCTCTACAATTTATATTTCAAATCCGAGTTTGTCATCTGTCCACAGAATGTGATTTCGGATACACTAGCTGTCTGGTAAAAAAAAAATTACTTGGTTTCAGGTATTTGACTAAGAGATATCTTGCTGGGAAAAAAAGGTGGAAGTGGGATTTGAACCCATGTAGCTCCTGCACTTCGCTTCTAATTGGGAGCATGTGGCTCAACACGTTGAGCTACCAGAGAAGACATGAAGACAGGGTAAACTTTAGGTCTTTTGAGGCAAGGATAAAATGTACAATGTCAATGCGCAGTTGCCTCTACAATTTATATTTCAAATCCGAGTTTGTCATCTGTCCACAGAATGTGATTTCGGATACACTAGCTGTCTGGTAAAAAAAAATTACTTGGTTTCAGGTATTTGACTAAGAGATATCTTGCTGGGAAAAAAAAGGTGGAAGTGGGATTGAACCCATGTAGCTCCTGCACTTCGCTTCTAATTGGGAGCATATGGCTCAACACGTTGAGCTACCAGAGAAGACATGAAGACAGGGTAAACTTTAGGTCTTTTGAGGCAAGGATAAAATGTACAATGTCAATGCGCAGTTGCCTCTACAATTTATATTTCAAATCCGAGTTTGTCATCTGTCCACAGAATGTGATTTCGGATACACTAGCTGTCTGGTAAAAATAATTACTTGGTTTCAGGTATTTGACAAAGAGATATCTTGCTGGGAAAAACAGGTGGAAGTGGGATTTGAACCCATGTAGCTCCTGCACTTCACTTCTAATTGGGAGCATGTGGCTCAACACGTTGAGCTACCAGAGAAGACATGAAGACAGGGTAAACTTTAGGTCTTTTGAGGCAAGGATAAAATGTATAATGTCAATGCGCAGTTGCCTCTACAATTTATATTTCAAATCCGAGTTTGTCATCTGTCCACAGAATGTGATTTCGGATACACTAGCTGTCTGGTAAAAAAAAATTACTTGGTTTCAGGTATTTGACAAAGAGATATCTTGCTGGGAAAAAAAGGTGGAAGTGGGATTTGAACCCATGTAGCTCCTGCACTTCACTTCTAATTGGGAGCATGTGGCTCAACACGTTGAGCTACCAGAGAAGACATGAAGACAGGGTAAACTTTAGGTCTTTTGAGGCAAGGATAAAATGTACAATGTCAATGCGCAGTTGCCTCTACAATTTATATTTCAAATCCGAGTTTGTCATCTGTCCACAGAATGTGATTTCGGATTCACTAGCTGTCTGGTAAAAAAAAATTACTTGGTTTCAGGTATTTGACTAAGAGATATCTTGCTGGGAAAAAGAGGTGGAAGTGGGATTTGAACCCATGTAGCTCCTGCACTTCACTTCTAATTGGGAGCATGTGGGTCAACACGTTGAGCTACCTGAGAAGATATGAACATAGGGTAAACTTTAGGTCTTTTGAGGCAAGGATAAAATGTACAATGTCAATGCGCAGTTGCCTCTACAATTTATATTTCAAATCCGAGTGTGTCATCTGTCCACAGAATGTGATTTAGGATACACTAGCTGTCTGGTAAAAAAAAAATTACTTGGTTTCAGGTATTTGACTAAGAGATATCTTGCTGGGAAAAAAAGGTGGAAGTGGGATTTGAACCCATGTAGCTCCTGTACATTGCTTCTAATTGGAAGCATGTGGCTCAACACGTTGAGCTACCAGAGAAGACATGAACATAGGGTAAACTTTAGGTCTTTTGAGGCAAGGATAAAATGTACAATGTCAATGCACAGTTGCCTCTACAATTTATATTTCAAATCCGAGTTTGTCATCTGTCCACAGAATGTGATTTCGGATACACTAGCTGTCTGGTAAAAAAAAATTACTTGGTTTCAGGTATTTGACAAAGAGATATCTTGCTGGGAAAAAAAGGTGGAAGTGGGATTTGAACCCATGTAGCTCCAGCACGTCGCTTCTAATTGGGAGCATGTGGCTCAACACGTTGAGCTACCAGAGAAGACATGAAGACAGGGTAAACTTTAGGTCTTTTGAGGCAAGGATAAAATGTACAATGTCAATGTGCAGTTGCCTCTACAATTTATATTTCAAATCCGAGTTTGTCATCTGTCCACAGAATGTGATTTCGGATACACTAGCTGTCTGGTAAAAAAAATTACTTGGTTTCAGGTATTTGACAAAGAGATATCTTGCTGGGAAAAAAAGGTGGAAGTGGGATTTGAACCCATGTAGCTCCTGCACTTCACTTCTAATTGGGAGCATGTGGCTCAACACGTTGAGCTACCAGAGAAGACATGAAGACAGGGTAAACTTTAGGTCTTTTGAGGCAAGGATAAAATGTACAATGTCAATGCGCAGTTGCCTCTACAATTTATATTTCAAATCCGAGTTTGTCATCTGTCCACAGAATGTGATTTCGGATTCACTAGCTGTCTGGTAAAAAAAAATTACTTGGTTTCAGGTATTTGACTAAGAGATATCTTGCTGGGAAAAAGAGGTGGAAGTGGGATTTGAACCCATGTAGCTCCTGCACTTCGCTTCTAATTGGGAGCATGTGGCTCAACACGTTGAGCTACCTGAGAAGATATGAACATAGGGTAAACTTTAGGTCTTTTGAGGCAAGGATAAAATGTACAATGTCAATGCGCAGTTGCCTCTACAATTTATATTTCAAATCCGAGTGTGTCATCTGTCCACAGAATGTGATTTCGGATACACTAGCTGTCTGGTAAAAAAAAAAAAACTTGGTTTCAGGTATTTGACTAAGAGATATCTTGCTGGGAAAAAAAGGTGGAAGTGGGATTTGAACCCATGTAGCTCCTGCACTTTGCTTCTAATTGGGAGCATGCGGCTCAACACGTTGAGCTACCAGAGAAGACATGAAGACAGGGTAAATTTTAGGTCTTTTGAGGCAAGGATAAAATGTACAATGTCAATGCGCAGTTGCCTCTACAATTTATATTTCAAATCCGAGTTTGTCATCTGTCCACAGAATGTGATTTCGGATACACTAGCTGTCTGGTAAAAAAAAATTACTTGGTTTCAGGTATTTGACTAAGAGATATCTTGCTGGGAAAAAAAGGTGGAAGTGGGATTTGAACTCATGTAGCTCCTGCACTTTGCTTCTAATTGGGAGCATGTAGCTCAACACGGTGAGCTACCAGAGAAGACATGAATGTGAAGTAAACTTTAGGTCTTTTGAGGCAAGGATAAAATGTACAATGTCAATGCGCAGTTGCCTCTACAATTTATATTTCAAATCCGAGTTTGTCATCTGTCCACAGAATGTGATTTCGGATACACTAGCTGTCTGGTAAAAAAAAATTACTTGGTTTCAGGTATTTGACTAAGAGATATCTTGCTGGGAAAAAAAGGTGGAAGTGGTATTTGAACCCATGTAGCTCCTGCACTTCGCTTCTAATTGGGAGCATGTGGATCAACACGTTGAGCTACCAGAGAAGACATGAAGATAGGGTAAACTTTAGGTCTTTTGAGGCAAGGATAAAATGTACAATGTCAATGCGCAGTTGCCTCTACAATTTATATTTCAAATCCGAGTTTGTCATCTGTCCACAGAATGTGATTTCGGATACACTAGCTGTCTGTTAAAAAAAAAATTACTTGGTTTCAGGTATTTGACTAAGAGATATCTTGCTGGGAAAAAAAGGTAAAAGTGGGATATGAACCCATGTAGCTCCTGCACTTCACTTCTAATTGGGAGCATGTGGCTCAACACGTTGAGCTACCAGAGAAGACATGAAGACAGGGTAAACTTTAGGTCTTTTTAGGCAAGGATAAAATGTACAATGTCAATGCGCAGTTGCCTCTACAATTTATATTTCAAATCCGAGTTTGTCATCTGTCCACAGAATGTGATTTAGGATACACTAGCTCTCTGGTAAAAAAAAATTACTTGGTTTCAGGTATTTGACTAAGAGATATCTTGCTGGGAAAAAAAGGTGGAAGTGGGATTTGAACCCATGTAGCTCCTGCACTTCGCTTCTAATTGGGAGCATGTGGCTCAACACGTTGAGCTACCAGAGAAGACATGAACATAGGGTAAACTTTAGGTCTTTTGAGGCAAGGATAAAATGTACAATGTCAATGCGCAGTTGCCTCTACAATTTATATTTCAAATCCGAGTTTGTCATCTGTCCACAGAATGTGATTTCGGATACACTAGCTGTCTGTTAAAAAAAAAATTACTTGGTTTCAGGTATTTGACTAAGAGATATCTTGCTGGGAAAAAAAGGTGGAAGTGGGATTTGAACCCATGTAGCTCATGCACTTCGCTTCTAATTGGGAGCATGTGGCTCAACACGTTGAGCTACCAGAGAAGACATGAAGACAGGGTAAACTTTAGGTCTTTTGAGGCAAGGATAAAATGTACAATGTCAATGCGCAGTTGCCTCTACAATTTATATTTCAAATCCGAGTTTGTCATCTGTCCACAGAATGTGATTTCGGATACACTAGCTGTCTGTTAAAAAAAAATTACTTGGTTTCAGGTATTTGACTAAGAGATATCTTGCTGGGAAAAAAAGGTAAAAGTGGGATATGAACCCATGTAGCTCCTGCACTTCACTTCTAATTGGGAGCATGTGGCTCAACACGTTGAGCTACCAGAGAAGACATGAAGACAGGGTAAACTTTAGGTCTTTTTAGGCAAGGATAAAATGTACAATGTCAATGCGCAGTTGCCTCTACAATTTATATTTCAAATCCGAGTTTGTCATCTGTCCACAGAATGTGATTTAGGATACACTAGCTGTCTGGTAAAAAAAAAATTACTTGGTTTTAGGTATTTGACTAAGAGATATCTTGCTGGGAAAAAAAGGTGGAAGTGGGATTTGAACCCATGTAGCTCCTGCACTTCGCTTCTAATTGGGAGCATGTGGCTCAACACGTTGAGCTACCTGAGAAGATATGAAAATAGGGTAAACTTTAGGTCTTTTGAGGCAAGGATAAAATGTACAATGTCAATGCGCAGTTGCCTCTACAATTTATATTTCAAATCCGAGTTTGTCATCTGTCCACAGAATGTGATTTCGGATACACTAGCTGTCTGGTAAAAAAAAAATTACTTGGTTTCAGGTATTTGACTAAGAGATATCTTGCTGGGAAAAAAAGGTGGAAGTGGGATTTGAACCCATGTAGCTCCTGCACTTCGCTTCTAATTGGGAGCATGTGGCTCAACACGTTGAGCTACCAGAGAAGACATGAAGACAGGGTTAACTTTAGGTCTTTTGAGGCAAGGATAAAATGTACAATGTCAATGCGCAGTTGCCTCTACAATTTATATTTCAAATCCGAGTTTGTCATCTGTCCACAGAATGTGATTTCGGATACACTAGCTGTCTGGTAAAAAAAAATTACTTGGTTTCAGGTATTTGACTAAGAGATATCTTGCTGGGAAAAAAAAGGTGGAAGTGGGATTGAACCCATGTAGCTCCTGCACTTCGCTTCTAATTGGGAGCATATGGCTCAACACGTTGAGCTACCAGAGAAGACATGAAGACAGGGTAAACTTTAGGTCTTTTGAGGCAAGGATAAAATGTACAATGTCAATGCGCAGTTGCCTCTACAATTTATATTTCAAATCCGAGTTTGTCATCTGTCCACAGAATGTGATTTCGGATACACTAGCTGTCTGGTAAAAATAATTACTTGGTTTCAGGTATTTGACAAAGAGATATCTTGCTGGGAAAAACAGGTGGAAGTGGGATTTGAACCCATGTAGCTCCTGCACTTCACTTCTAATTGGGAGCATGTGGCTCAACACGTTGAGCTACCAGAGAAGACATGAAGACAGGGTAAACTTTAGGTCTTTTGAGGCAAGGATAAAATGTATAATGTCAATGCGCAGTTGCCTCTACAATTTATATTTCAAATCCGAGTTTGTCATCTGTCCACAGAATGTGATTTCGGATACACTAGCTGTCTGGTAAAAAAAAATTACTTGGTTTCAGGTATTTGACAAAGAGATATCTTGCTGGGAAAAAAAGGTGGAAGTGGGATTTGAACCCATGTAGCTCCTGCACTTCACTTCTAATTGGGAGCATGTGGCTCAACACGTTGAGCTACCAGAGAAGACATGAAGACAGGGTAAACTTTAGGTCTTTTGAGGCAAGGATAAAATGTACAATGTCAATGCGCAGTTGCCTCTACAATTTATATTTCAAATCCGAGTTTGTCATCTGTCCACAGAATGTGATTTCGGATTCACTAGCTGTCTGGTAAAAAAAAATTACTTGGTTTCAGGTATTTGACTAAGAGATATCTTGCTGGGAAAAAGAGGTGGAAGTGGGATTTGAACCCATGTAGCTCCTGCACTTCACTTCTAATTGGGAGCATGTGGGTCAACACGTTGAGCTACCTGAGAAGATATGAACATAGGGTAAACTTTAGGTCTTTTGAGGCAAGGATAAAATGTACAATGTCAATGCGCAGTTGCCTCTACAATTTATATTTCAAATCCGAGTGTGTCATCTGTCCACAGAATGTGATTTAGGATACACTAGCTGTCTGGTAAAAAAAAAATTACTTGGTTTCAGGTATTTGACTAAGAGATATCTTGCTGGGAAAAAAAGGTGGAAGTGGGATTTGAACCCATGTAGCTCCTGTACATTGCTTCTAATTGGAAGCATGTGGCTCAACACGTTGAGCTACCAGAGAAGACATGAACATAGGGTAAACTTTAGGTCTTTTGAGGCAAGGATAAAATGTACAATGTCAATGCACAGTTGCCTCTACAATTTATATTTCAAATCCGAGTTTGTCATCTGTCCACAGAATGTGATTTCGGATACACTAGCTGTCTGGTAAAAAAAAATTACTTGGTTTCAGGTATTTGACAAAGAGATATCTTGCTGGGAAAAAAAGGTGGAAGTGGGATTTGAACCCATGTAGCTCCAGCACGTCGCTTCTAATTGGGAGCATGTGGCTCAACACGTTGAGCTACCAGAGAAGACATGAAGACAGGGTAAACTTTAGGTCTTTTGAGGCAAGGATAAAATGTACAATGTCAATGTGCAGTTGCCTCTACAATTTATATTTCAAATCCGAGTTTGTCATCTGTCCACAGAATGTGATTTCGGATACACTAGCTGTCTGGTAAAAAAAAATTACTTGGTTTCAGGTATTTGACAAAGAGATATCTTGCTGGGAAAAAAAGGTGGAAGTGGGATTTGAACCCATGTAGCTCCTGCACTTCACTTCTAATTGGGAGCATGTGGCTCAACACGTTGAGCTACCAGAGAAGACATGAAGACAGGGTAAACTTTAGGTCTTTTGAGGCAAGGATAAAATGTACAATGTCAATGCGCAGTTGCCTCTACAATTTATATTTCAAATCCGAGTTTGTCATCTGTCCACAGAATGTGATTTCGGATTCACTAGCTGTCTGGTAAAAAAAAATTACTTGGTTTCAGGTATTTGACTAAGAGATATCTTGCTGGGAAAAAGAGGTGGAAGTGGGATTTGAACCCATGTAGCTCCTGCACTTCGCTTCTAATTGGGAGCATGTGGCTCAACACGTTGAGCTACCTGAGAAGATATGAACATAGGGTAAACTTTAGGTCTTTTGAGGCAAGGATAAAATGTACAATGTCAATGCGCAGTTGCCTCTACAATTTATATTTCAAATCCGAGTGTGTCATCTGTCCACAGAATGTGATTTCGGATACACTAGCTGTCTGGTAAAAAAAAAAAAAACTTGGTTTCAGGTATTTGACTAAGAGATATCTTGCTGGGAAAAAAAGGTGGAAGTGGGATTTGAACCCATGTAGCTCCTGCACTTTGCTTCTAATTGGGAGCATGCGGCTCAACACGTTGAGCTACCAGAGAAGACATGAAGACAGGGTAAATTTTAGGTCTTTTGAGGCAAGGATAAAATGTACAATGTCAATGCGCAGTTGCCTCTACAATTTATATTTCAAATCCGAGTTTGTCATCTGTCCACAGAATGTGATTTCGGATACACTAGCTGTCTGGTAAAAAAAAATTACTTGGTTTCAGGTATTTGACTAAGAGATATCTTGCTGGGAAAAAAAGGTGGAAGTGGGATTTGAACTCATGTAGCTCCTGCACTTTGCTTCTAATTGGGAGCATGTAGCTCAACACGGTGAGCTACCAGAGAAGACATGAATGTGAGGTAAACTTTAGGTCTTTTGAGGCAAGGATAAAATGTACAATGTCAATGCGCAGTTGCCTCTACAATTTATATTTCAAATCCGAGTTTGTCATCTGTCCACAGAATGTGATTTCGGATACACTAGCTGTCTGGTAAAAAAAAATTACTTGGTTTCAGGTATTTGACTAAGAGATATCTTGCTGGGAAAAAAAGGTGGAAGTGGTATTTGAACCCATGTAGCTCCTGCACTTCGCTTCTAATTGGGAGCATGTGGATCAACACGTTGAGCTACCAGAGAAGACATGAAGATAGGGTAAACTTTAGGTCTTTTGAGGCAAGGATAAAATGTACAATGTCAATGCGCAGTTGCCTCTACAATTTATATTTCAAATCCGAGTTTGTCATCTGTCCACAGAATGTGATTTCGGATACACTAGCTGTCTGTTAAAAAAAAAATTACTTGGTTTCAGGTATTTGACTAAGAGATATCTTGCTGGGAAAAAAAGGTAAAAGTGGGATATGAACCCATGTAGCTCCTGCACTTCACTTCTAATTGGGAGCATGTGGCTCAACACGTTGAGCTACCAGAGAAGACATGAAGACAGGGTAAACTTTAGGTCTTTTTAGGCAAGGATAAAATGTACAATGTCAATGCGCAGTTGCCTCTACAATTTATATTTCAAATCCGAGTTTGTCATCTGTCCACAGAATGTGATTTAGGATACACTAGCTCTCTGGTAAAAAAAAATTACTTGGTTTCAGGTATTTGACTAAGAGATATCTTGCTGGGAAAAAAAGGTGGAAGTGGGATTTGAACCCATGTAGCTCCTGCACTTCGCTTCTAATTGGGAGCATGTGGCTCAACACGTTGAGCTACCAGAGAAGACATGAACATAGGGTAAACTTTAGGTCTTTTGAGGCAAGGATAAAATGTACAATGTCAATGCGCAGTTGCCTCTACAATTTATATTTCAAATCCGAGTTTGTCATCTGTCCACAGAATGTGATTTCGGATACACTAGCTGTCTGTTAAAAAAAAAATTACTTGGTTTCAGGTATTTGACTAAGAGATATCTTGCTGGGAAAAAAAGGTGGAAGTGGGATTTGAACCCATGTAGCTCATGCACTTCGCTTCTAATTGGGAGCATGTGGCTCAACACGTTGAGCTACCAGAGAAGACATGAAGACAGGGTAAACTTTAGGTCTTTTGAGGCAAGGATAAAATGTACAATGTCAATGCGCAGTTGCCTCTACAATTTATATTTCAAATCCGAGTTTGTCATCTGTCCACAGAATGTGATTTCGGATACACTAGCTGTCTGTTAAAAAAAAATTACTTGGTTTCAGGTATTTGACTAAGAGATATCTTGCTGGGAAAAAAAGGTAAAAGTGGGATATGAACCCATGTAGCTCCTGCACTTCACTTCTAATTGGGAGCATGTGGCTCAACACGTTGAGCTACCAGAGAAGACATGAAGACAGGGTAAACTTTAGGTCTTTTTAGGCAAGGATAAAATGTACAATGTCAATGCGCAGTTGCCTCTACAATTTATATTTCAAATCCGAGTTTGTCATCTGTCCACAGAATGTGATTTAGGATACACTAGCTGTCTGGTAAAAAAAAAATTACTTGGTTTTAGGTATTTGACTAAGAGATATCTTGCTGGGAAAAAAAGGTGGAAGTGGGATTTGAACCCATGTAGCTCCTGCACTTCGCTTCTAATTGGGAGCATGTGGCTCAACACGTTGAGCTACCTGAGAAGATATGAAAATAGGGTAAACTTTAGGTCTTTTGAGGCAAGGATAAAATGTACAATGTCAATGCGCAGTTGCCTCTACAATTTATATTTCAAATCCGAGTTTGTCATCTGTCCACAGAATGTGATTTCGGATACACTAGCTGTCTGGTAAAAAAAAAAATTACTTGGTTTCAGGTATTTGACTAAGAGATATCTTGCTGGGAAAAAAAGGTGGAAGTGGGATTTGAACCCATGTAGCTCCTGCACTTCGCTTCTAATTGGGAGCATGTGGCTCAACACGTTGAGCTACCAGAGAAGACATGAAGACAGGGTTAACTTTAGGTCTTTTGAGGCAAGGATAAAATGTACAATGTCAATGCGCAGTTGCCTCTACAATTTATATTTCAAATCCGAGTTTGTCATCTGTCCACAGAATGTGATTTCGGATACACTAGCTGTCTGGTAAAAAAAAATTACTTGGTTTCAGGTATTTGACTAAGAGATATCTTGCTGGGAAAAAAAAGGTGGAAGTGGGATTGAACCCATGTAGCTCCTGCACTTCGCTTCTAATTGGGAGCATATGGCTCAACACGTTGAGCTACCAGAGAAGACATGAAGACAGGGTAAACTTTAGGTCTTTTGAGGCAAGGATAAAATGTACAATGTCAATGCGCAGTTGCCTCTACAATTTATATTTCAAATCCGAGTTTGTCATCTGTCCACAGAATGTGATTTCGGATACACTAGCTGTCTGGTAAAAATAATTACTTGGTTTCAGGTATTTGACAAAGAGATATCTTGCTGGGAAAAACAGGTGGAAGTGGGATTTGAACCCATGTAGCTCCTGCACTTCACTTCTAATTGGGAGCATGTGGCTCAACACGTTGAGCTACCAGAGAAGACATGAAGACAGGGTAAACTTTAGGTCTTTTGAGGCAAGGATAAAATGTACAATGTCAATGCGCAGTTGCCTCTACAATTTATATTTCAAATCCGAGTTTGTCATCTGTGCACAGAATGTGATTTCGGATTCACTAGCTGTCTGGTAAAAAAAAATTACTTGGTTTCAGGTATTTGACTAAGAGATATCTTGCTGGGAAAAAAGGTGGAAGTGGGATTTGAACCCATGTAGCTCCAGCACTTCGCTTCTAATTGGGAGCATGTGGCTCAACACGTTGAGCTACCAGAGAAGACATGAAGACAGGGTAAACTTTAGGTCTTTTTAGGCAAGGATAAAATGTACAATGTCAATGCGCAGTTGCCTCTACAATTTATATTTCAAATCCGAGTTTGTCATCTGTCCACAGAATGTGATTTAGGATACACTAGCTCTCTGGTAAAAAAAAAATTACTTGGTTTTAGGTATTTGACTAAGAGATATCTTGCTGGGAAAAAAAGGTGGAAGTGGGATTTGAACCCATGTAGCTCCTGCACTTAGCTTCTAATTGGGAGCATGTGGCTCAACACGTTGAGCTACCAGAGAAGACATGAAGACAGGGTAAACTTTAGGTCTTTTGAGGCAAGGATAAAATGTACAATGTCAATGCGCAGTTGCCTCTACAATTTATATTTCAAATCCGAGTTTGTCATCTGTCCACAGAATGTGATTTCGGATACACTAGCTGTCTGGTAAAAAAAAATTACTTGGTTTCAGGTATTTGACTAAGAGATATCTTGCTGGGAAAAAAAGGTGGAAGTGGGATTTGAACCCATGTAGCTCCTGCACTTCGCTTCTAATTGGGAGCATGTGGCTCAACACGTTGAGCTACCAGAGAAGACATGAACATAGGGTAAACTTTAGGTCTTTTGAGGCAAGGATAAAATGTACAATGTCAATGCGCAGTTGCCTCTACAATTTATATTTCAAATCCGAGTTTGTCATCTGTCCACAGAATGTGATTTCGGATACACTAGCTGTCTGTTAAAAAAAAAATTACTTGGTTTCAGGTATTTGACTAAGAGATATCTTGCTGGGAAAAAAAGGTGGAAGTGGGATTTGAACCCATGTAGCTCATGCACTTCGCTTCTAATTGGGAGCATGTGGCTCAACACGTTGAGCTACCAGAGAAGACATGAAGACAGGGTAAACTTTAGGTCTTTTGAGGCAAGGATAAAATGTACAATGTCAATGCGCAGTTGCCTCTACAATTTATATTTCAAATCCGAGTTTGTCATCTGTCCACAGAATGTGATTTCGGATACACTAGCTGTCTGTTAAAAAAAAATTACTTGGTTTCAGGTATTTGACTAAGAGATATCTTGCTGGGAAAAAAAGGTAAAAGTGGGATATGAACCCATGTAGCTCCTGCACTTCACTTCTAATTGGGAGCATGTGGCTCAACACGTTGAGCTACCAGAGAAGACATGAAGACAGGGTAAACTTTAGGTCTTTTTAGGCAAGGATAAAATGTACAATGTCAATGCGCAGTTTCCTCTACAATTTATATTTCAAATCCGAGTTTGTCATCTGTCCACAGAATGTGATTTAGGATACACTAGCTGTCTGGTAAAAAAAAAATTACTTGGTTTTAGGTATTTGACTAAGAGATATCTTGCTGGGAAAAAAAGGTGGAAGTGGGATTTGAACCCATGTAGCTCCTGCACTTCGCTTCTAATTGGGAGCATGTGGCTCAACACGTTGAGCTACCTGAGAAGATATGAAAATAGGGTAAACTTTAGGTCTTTTGAGGCAAGGATAAAATGTACAATGTCAATGCGCAGTTGCCTCTACAATTTATATTTCAAATCCGAGTTTGTCATCTGTCCACAGAATGTGATTTCGGATACACTAGCTGTCTGGTAAAAAAAAAAATTACTTGGTTTCAGGTATTTGACTAAGAGATATCTTGCTGGGAAAAAAAGGTGGAAGTGGGATTTGAACCCATGTAGCTCCTGCACTTCGCTTCTAATTGGGAGCATGTGGCTCAACACGTTGAGCTACCAGAGAAGACATGAAGACAGGGTAAACTTTAGGTCTTTTGAGGCAAGGATAAAATGTACAATGTCAATGCGCAGTTGCCTCTACAATTTATATTTCAAATCCGAGTTTGTCATCTGTCCACAGAATGTGATTTCGGATACACTAGCTGTCTGGTAAAAAAAAATTACTTGGTTTCAGGTATTTGACTAAGAGATATCTTGCTGGGAAAAAAAAGGTGGAAGTGGGATTGAACCCATGTAGCTCCTGCACTTCGCTTCTAATTGGGAGCATATGGCTCAACACGTTGAGCTACCAGAGAAGACATGAAGACAGGGTAAACTTTAGGTCTTTTGAGGCAAGGATAAAATGTACAATGTCAATGCGCAGTTGCCTCTACAATTTATATTTCAAATCCGAGTTTGTCATCTGTCCACAGAATGTGATTTCGGATACACTAGCTGTCTGGTAAAAATAATTACTTGGTTTCAGGTATTTGACAAAGAGATATCTTGCTGGGAAAAACAGGTGGAAGTGGGATTTGAACCCATGTAGCTCCTGCACTTCACTTCTAATTGGGAGCATGTGGCTCAACACGTTGAGCTACCAGAGAAGACATGAAGACAGGGTAAACTTTAGGTCTTTTGAGGCAAGGATAAAATGTACAATGTCAATGCGCAGTTGCCTCTACAATTTATATTTCAAATCCGAGTTTGTCATCTGTGCACAGAATGTGATTTCGGATTCACTAGCTGTCTGGTAAAAAAAAATTACTTGGTTTCAGGTATTTGACTAAGAGATATCTTGCTGGGAAAAAAGGTGGAAGTGGGATTTGAACCCATGTAGCTCCAGCACTTCGCTTCTAATTGGGAGCATGTGGCTCAACACGTTGAGCTACCAGAGAAGACATGAAGACAGGGTAAACTTTAGGTCTTTTGAGGCAAGGATAAAATGTACAATGTCAATGCGCAGTTGCCTCTACAATTTATATTTCAAATCCGAGTTTGTCATCTGTCCACAGAATGTGATTTCGGATTCACTAGCTGTCTGGTAAAAAAAAATTACTTGGTTTCAGGTATTTGACTAAGAGATATCTTGCTGGGAAAAAGAGGTGGAAGTGGGATTTGAACCCATGTAGCTCCTGCACTTCACTTCTAATTGGGAGCATGTGGGTCAACACGTTGAGCTACCTGAGAAGATATGAACATAGGGTAAACTTTAGGTCTTTTGAGGCAAGGATAAAATGTACAATGTCAATGCGCAGTTGCCTCTACAATTTATATTTCAAATCCGAGTGTGTCATCTGTCCACAGAATGTGATTTCGGATACACTAGCTGTCTGGTAAAAAAAAAAAAAAACTTGGTTTCAGGTATTTGACTAAGAGATATCTTGCTGGGAAAAAAAGGTGGAAGTGGGATTTGAACCCATGTAGCTCCTGCACTTTGCTTCTAATTGGGAGCATGCGGCTCAACACATTGAGCTACCAGAGAAGACATGAAGACAGGGTAAACTTTAGGTCTTTTGAGGCAAGGATAAAATGTACAATGTCAATGCGCAGTTGCCTCTACAATTTATATTTCAAATCCGAGTTTGTCATCTGTCCACAGAATGTGATTTCGGATTCACTAGCTGTCTGGTAAAAAAAAATTACTTGGTTTCAGGTATTTGACTAAGAGATATCTTGCTGGGAAAAAAAGGTAGAAGTGGGATTTGAACCCATGTAGCTCCAGCACTTCGCTTCTAATTGGGAGCATGCAGCTCAACACATTGAGCTACCAGAGAAGACATGAAGACAGGGTAAACTTTAGGTCTTTTGAGGCAAGGATAAAATGTACAATGTCAATGCGCAGTTGCCTCTACAATTTATATTTCAAATCCGAGTTTGTCATCTGTCCACAGAATGTGATTTCGGATTCACTAGCTGTCTGGTAAAAAAAAATTACTTGGTTTCAGGTATTTGACTAAGAGATATCTTGCTGGGAAAAAGAGGTGGAAGTGGGATTTGAACCCATGTAGCTCCTGCACTTCACTTCTAATTGGGAGCATGTGGGTCAACACGTTGAGCTACCTGAGAAGATATGAACATAGGGTAAACTTTAGGTCTTTTGAGGCAAGGATAAAATGTACAATGTCAATGCGCAGTTGCCTCTACAATTTATATTTCAAATCCGAGTGTGTCATCTGTCCACAGAATGTGATTTAGGATACACTAGCTGTCTGGTAAAAAAAAAATTACTTGGTTTCAGGTATTTGACTAAGAGATATCTTGCTGGGAAAAAAAGGTGGAAGTGGGATTTGAACCCATGTAGCTCCTGCACTTCGCTTCTAATTGGGAGCATGTGGCTCAACACGTTGAGCTACCTGAGAAGATATGAACATAGGGTAAACTTTAGGTCTTTTGAGGCAAGGATAAAATGTACAATGTCAATGCGCAGTTGCCTCTACAATTTATATTTCAAATCCGAGTGTGTCATCTGTCCACAGAATGTGATTTCGGATACACTAGCTGTCTGGTAAAAAAAAAAAAAAACTTGGTTTCAGGTATTTGACTAAGAGATATCTTGCTGGGAAAAAAAGGTGGAAGTGGGATTTGAACCCATGTAGCTCCTGCACTTTGCTTCTAATTGGGAGCATGCGGCTCAACACATTGAGCTACCAGAGAAGACATGAAGACAGGGTAAACTTTAGGTCTTTTGAGGCAAGGATAAAATGTACAATGTCAATGCGCAGTTGCCTCTACAATTTATATTTCAAATCCGAGTTTGTCATCTGTCCACAGAATGTGATTTCGGATTCACTAGCTGTCTGGTAAAAAAAAATTACTTGGTTTCAGGTATTTGACTAAGAGATATCTTGCTGGGAAAAAAAGGTAGAAGTGGGATTTGAACCCATGTAGCTCCAGCACTTCGCTTCTAATTGGGAGCATGCAGCTCAACACATTGAGCTACCAGAGAAGACATGAAGACAGGGTAAACTTTAGGTCTTTTGAGGCAAGGATAAAATGTACAATGTCAATGCGCAGTTGCCTCTACAATTTATATTTCAAATCCGAGTTTGTCATCTGTCCACAGAATGTGATTTCGGATTCACTAGCTGTCTGGTAAAAAAAAATTACTTGGTTTCAGGTATTTGACTAAGAGATATCTTGCTGGGAAAAAGAGGTGGAAGTGGGATTTGAACCCATGTAGCTCCTGCACTTCACTTCTAATTGGGAGCATGTGGGTCAACACGTTGAGCTACCTGAGAAGATATGAACATAGGGTAAACTTTAGGTCTTTTGAGGCAAGGATAAAATGTACAATGTCAATGCGCAGTTGCCTCTACAATTTATATTTCAAATCCGAGTGTGTCATCTGTCCACAGAATGTGATTTAGGATACACTAGCTGTCTGGTAAAAAAAAAATTACTTGGTTTCAGGTATTTGACTAAGAGATATCTTGCTGGGAAAAAAAGGTGGAAGTGGGATTTGAACCCATGTAGCTCCTGCACTTCGCTTCTAATTGGGAGCATGTGGCTCAACACGTTGAGCTACCAGAGAAGACATGAAGACAGGGTAAACTTTAGGTCTTTTGAGGCAAGGATAAAATGTACAATGTCAATGCGCAGTTGCCTCTACAATTTATATTTCAAATCCGAGTTTGTCATCTGTCCACAGAATGTGATTTCGGATACACTAGCTGTCTGGTAAAAAAAATTACTTGGTTTCAGGTATTTGACTAAGAGATATCTTGCTGGGAAAAAAAGGTGGAAGTGGGATTTGAACCCATGAAGCTCCTGCACTTTGCTTCTAATTGGGAGCATGTGGCTCAACACGTTGAGCTACCAGAGAAGACATGAATGTGAGGTAAACTTTAGGTCTTTTGAGGCAAGGATAAAATGTACAATGTCAATGCGCAGTTGCCTCTACAATTTATATTTCAAATCCGAGTTTGTCATCTGTCCACAGAATGTGATTTCGGATACACTAGCTGTCTGGTAAAAAAAAATTACTTGGTTTCAGGTATTTGACAAAGAGATATCTTGCTGGGAAAAAAAGGTGGAAGTGGGATTTGAACCCATGTAGCTCCTGCACTTCGCTTCTAATTGGGAGCATGTGGCTCAACACGTTGAGCTACCAGAGAAGACATGAAGACAGGGTAAACTTTAGGTCTTTTGAGGCAAGGATAAAATGTACAATGTCAATGCGCAGTTGCCTCTACAATTTATATTTCAAATCCGAGTTTGTCATCTGTCCACAGAATGTGATTTCGGATACACTAGCTGTCTGGTAAAAAAAAAAATTACTTGGTTTCAGGTATTTGACTAAGAGATATCTTGCTGGGAAAAAAAGGTGGAAGTGGGATTTGAACCCATGTAGCTCCTGCACTTCGCTTCTAATTGGGAGCATGTGGCTCAACACGTTGAGCTACCAGAGAAGATATGAAGACAGGGTAAACTTTAGGTCTTTTGAGGCAAGGATAAAATGTACAATGTCAATGCGCAGTTGCCTCTACAATTTATATTTCAAATCCGAGTTTGTCATCTGTCCACAGAATGTGATTTCGGATACACTAGCTGTCTGGTAAAAAAAAAATTACTTGGTTTCAGGTATTTGACTAAGAGATATCTTGCTGGGAAAAAAAGGTGGAAGTGGGATTTGAACCCATGTAGCTCCTGCACTTCGCTTCTAATTGGGAGCATGTGGCTCAACACGTTGAGCTACCAGAGAAGACATGAAGACAGGGTAAACTTTAGGTCTTTTGAGGCAAGGATAAAATGTACAATGTCAATGCGCAGTTGCCTCTACAATTTATATTTCAAATCCGAGTTTGTCATCTGTCCACAGAATTGTGATTTAGGATACACTAGCTGTCTGGTAAAAAAAAAAATTACTTGGTTTCAGGTATTTGACTAAGAGATATCTTGCTGGGAAAAAAAGGTGTAAGTGGGATTTGAACCCATGTAGCTCCTGCACTTCGCTTCTAATTGGGAGCATGTGGCTCAACACGTTGAGCTACCAGAGAAGATATGAAGACAGGGTAAACTTTAGGTCTTTTGAGGCAAGGATAAAATGTACAATGTCAATGCGCAGTTGCCTCTACAATTTATATTTCAAATCCGAGTTTGTCATCTGTCCACAGAATGTGATTTCGGATACACTAGCTGTCTGGTAAAAAAAAATTACTTGGTTTCAGGTATTTGACTAAGAGATATCTTGCTGGGAAAAAAAGGTGGAAGTGGGATTTGAACCCATGTAGCTCCTGCACTTCGCTTCTAATTGGGAGCATGTGGCTCAACACGTTGAGCTACCAGAGAAGACATGAAGACAGGGTAAACTTTAGGTCTTTTGAGGCAAGGATAAAATGTACAATGTCAATGCGCAGTTGCCTCTACAATTTATATTTCAAATCCGAGTTTGTCATCTGTCCACAGAATGTGATTTCGGATACACTAGCTGTCTGGTAAAAAAAAATTACTTGGTTTCAGGTATTTGACAAAGAGATATCTTGCTGGGAAAAAAAGGTATAAGTGGGATTTGAACCCATGTAGCTCCAGCACTTCGCTTCTAATTGGGAGCATGTGGCTCAACACGTTGAGCTACCAGAGAAGACATGAAGACAGGGTAAACTTTAGGTCTTTTGAGGCAAGGATAAAATGTACAATGTCAATGCGCAGTTGCCTCTACAATTTATATTTCAAATCCGAGTGTGTCATCTGTCCACAGAATGTGATTTAGGATACACTAGCTGTCTGGTAAAAAAAAAATTACTTGGTTTCAGGTATTTGACTAAGAGATATCTTGCTGGGAAAAAAAGGTGGAAGTGGGATTTGAACCCATGTAGCTCCTGCACTTCGCTTCTAATTGGGAGCATGTGGCTCAACACGTTGAGCTACCTGAGAAGATATGAACATAGGGTAAACTTTAGGTCTTTTGAGGCAAGGATAAAATGTACAATGTCAATGCGCAGTTGCCTCTACAATTTATATTTCAAATCCGAGTGTGTCATCTGTCCACAGAATGTGATTTCGGATACACTAGCTGTCTGGTAAAAAAAAAAAAAAACTTGGTTTCAGGTATTTGACTAAGAGATATCTTGCTGGGAAAAAAAGGTGGAAGTGGGATTTGAACCCATGTAGCTCCTGCACTTTGCTTCTAATTGGGAGCATGCGGCTCAACACATTGAGCTACCAGAGAAGACATGAAGACAGGGTAAACTTTAGGTCTTTTGAGGCAAGGATAAAATGTACAATGTCAATGCGCAGTTGCCTCTACAATTTATATTTCAAATCCGAGTTTGTCATCTGTCCACAGAATGTGATTTCGGATTCACTAGCTGTCTGGTAAAAAAAAATTACTTGGTTTCAGGTATTTGACTAAGAGATATCTTGCTGGGAAAAAAAGGTAGAAGTGGGATTTGAACCCATGTAGCTCCTGCACTTCGCTTCTAATTGGGAGCATGTGGCTCAACACGTTGAGCTACCAGAGAAGACATGAAGACAGGGTAAACTTTAGGTCTTTTGAGGCAAGGATAAAATGTACAATGTCAATGCGCAGTTGCCTCTACAATTTATATTTCAAATCCGAGTTTGTCATCTGTCCACAGAATGTGATTTCGGATACACTAGCTGTCTGGTAAAAAAAAATTACTTGGTTTCAGGTATTTGACAAAGAGATATCTTGCTGGGAAAAAAAGGTATAAGTGGGATTTGAACCCATGTAGCTCCAGCACTTCGCTTCTAATTGGGAGCATGTGGCTCAACACGTTGAGCTACCAGAGAAGACATGAAGACAGGGTAAACTTTAGGTCTTTTGAGGCAAGGATAAAATGTACAATGTCAATGCGCAGTTGCCTCTACAATTTATATTTCAAATCCGAGTGTGTCATCTGTCCACAGAATGTGATTTAGGATACACTAGCTGTCTGGTAAAAAAAAAATTACTTGGTTTCAGGTATTTGACTAAGAGATATCTTGCTGGGAAAAAAAGGTGGAAGTGGGATTTGAACCCATGTAGCTCCTGCACTTCGCTTCTAATTGGGAGCATGTGGCTCAACACGTTGAGCTACCTGAGAAGATATGAACATAGGGTAAACTTTAGGTCTTTTGAGGCAAGGATAAAATGTACAATGTCAATGCGCAGTTGCCTCTACAATTTATATTTCAAATCCGAGTGTGTCATCTGTCCACAGAATGTGATTTCGGATACACTAGCTGTCTGGTAAAAAAAAAAAAAAACTTGGTTTCAGGTATTTGACTAAGAGATATCTTGCTGGGAAAAAAAGGTGGAAGTGGGATTTGAACCCATGTAGCTCCTGCACTTTGCTTCTAATTGGGAGCATGCGGCTCAACACATTGAGCTACCAGAGAAGACATGAAGACAGGGTAAACTTTAGGTCTTTTGAGGCAAGGATAAAATGTACAATGTCAATGCGCAGTTGCCTCTACAATTTATATTTCAAATCCGAGTTTGTCATCTGTCCACAGAATGTGATTTCGGATTCACTAGCTGTCTGGTAAAAAAAAATTACTTGGTTTCAGGTATTTGACTAAGAGATATCTTGCTGGGAAAAAAAGGTAGAAGTGGGATTTGAACCCATGTAGCTCCAGCACTTCGCTTCTAATTGGGAGCATGCAGCTCAACACATTGAGCTACCAGAGAAGACATGAAGACAGGGTAAACTTTAGGTCTTTTGAGGCAAGGATAAAATGTACAATGTCAATGCGCAGTTGCCTCTACAATTTATATTTCAAATCCGAGTTTGTCATCTGTCCACAGAATGTGATTTCGGATTCACTAGCTGTCTGGTAAAAAAAAATTACTTGGTTTCAGGTATTTGACTAAGAGATATCTTGCTGGGAAAAAGAGGTGGAAGTGGGATTTGAACCCATGTAGCTCCTGCACTTCACTTCTAATTGGGAGCATGTGGGTCAACACGTTGAGCTACCTGAGAAGATATGAACATAGGGTAAACTTTAGGTCTTTTGAGGCAAGGATAAAATGTACAATGTCAATGCGCAGTTGCCTCTACAATTTATATTTCAAATCCGAGTGTGTCATCTGTCCACAGAATGTGATTTAGGATACACTAGCTGTCTGGTAAAAAAAAAATTACTTGGTTTCAGGTATTTGACTAAGAGATATCTTGCTGGGAAAAAAAGGTGGAAGTGGGATTTGAACCCATGTAGCTCCTGCACTTCGCTTCTAATTGGGAGCATGTGGCTCAACACGTTGAGCTACCAGAGAAGACATGAAGACAGGGTAAACTTTAGGTCTTTTGAGGCAAGGATAAAATGTACAATGTCAATGCGCAGTTGCCTCTACAATTTATATTTCAAATCCGAGTTTGTCATCTGTCCACAGAATGTGATTTCGGATACACTAGCTGTCTGGTAAAAAAAAATTACTTGGTTTCAGGTATTTGACTAAGAGATATCTTGCTGGGAAAAAAAGGTGGAAGTGGGATTTGAACCCATGTAGCTCCTGCACTTTGCTTCTAATTGGGAGCATGTGGCTCAACACGTTGAGCTACCAGAGAAGACATGAATGTGAGTTAAACTTTAGGTCTTTTGAGGCAAGGATAAAATGTACAATGTCAATGCGCAGTTGCCTCTACAATTTATATTTCAAATCCGAGTTTGTCATCTGTCCACAGAATGTGATTTCGGATACACTAGCTGTCTGGTAAAAAAAAATTACTTGGTTTCAGGTATTTGACAAAGAGATATCTTGCTGGGAAAAAAAGGTGGAAGTGGGATTTGAACCCATGTAGCTCCTGCACTTCGCTTCTAATTGGGAGCATGTGGCTCAACACGTTGAGCTACCAGAGAAGACATGAAGACAGGGTAAACTTTAGGTCTTTTGAGGCAAGGATAAAATGTACAATGTCAATGCGCAGTTGCCTCTACAATTTATATTTCAAATCCGAGTTTGTCATCTGTCCACAGAATGTGATTTCGGATACACTAGCTGTCTGGTAAAAAAAAAAATTACTTGGTTTCAGGTATTTGACTAAGAGATATCTTGCTGGGAAAAAAAGGTGGAAGTGGGATTTGAACCCATGTAGCTCCTGCACTTCGCTTCTAATTGGGAGCATGTGGCTCAACACGTTGAGCTACCTGAGAAGATATGAAAATAGGGTAAACTTTAGGTCTTTTGAGGCAAGGATAAAATGTACAATGTCAATGCGCAGTTGCCTCTACAATTTATATTTCAAATCCGAGTTTGTCATCTGTCCACAGAATGTGATTTCGGATACACTAGCTGTCTGGTAAAAAAAAAAATTACTTGGTTTCAGGTATTTGACTAAGAGATATCTTGCTGGGAAAAAAAGGTGGAAGTGGGATTTGAACCCATGTAGCTCCTGCACTTCGCTTCTAATTGGGAGCATGTGGCTCAACACGTTGAGCTACCAGAGAAGACATGAAGACAGGGTAAACTTTAGGTCTTTTGAGGCAAGGATAAAATGTACAATGTCAATGCGCAGTTGCCTCTACAATTTATATTTCAAATCCGAGTTTGTCATCTGTCCACAGAATGTGATTTCGGATACACTAGCTGTCTGGTAAAAAAAAATTACTTGGTTTCAGGTATTTGACTAAGAGATATCTTGCTGGGAAAAAAAGGTGGAAGTGGGATTGAACCCATGTAGCTCCTGCACTTCGCTTCTAATTGGGAGCATATGGCTCAACACGTTGAGCTACCAGAGAAGACATGAAGACAGGGTAAACTTTAGGTCTTTTGAGGCAAGGATAAAATGTACAATGTCAATGCGCAGTTGCCTCTACAATTTATATTTCAAATCCGAGTTTGTCATCTGTCCACAGAATGTGATTTCGGATACACTAGCTGTCTGGTAAAAATAATTACTTGGTTTCAGGTATTTGACAAAGAGATATCTTGCTGGGAAAAACAGGTGGAAGTGGGATTTGAACCCATGTAGCTCCTGCACTTCACTTCTAATTGGGAGCATGTGGCTCAACACATTGAGCTACCAGAGAAGACATGAAGACAGGGTAAACTTTAGGTCTTTTGAGGCAAGGATAAAATGTATAATGTCAATGCGCAGTTGCCTCTACAATTTATATTTCAAATCCGAGTTTGTCATCTGTCCACAGAATGTGATTTCGGATACACTAGCTGTCTGGTAAAAAAAAATTACTTGGTTTCAGGTATTTGACAAAGAGATATCTTGCTGGGAAAAAAGGTGGAAGTGGGATTTGAACCCATGTAGCTCCTGCACTTCACTTCTAATTGGGAGCATGTGGCTCAACACGTTGAGCTACCAGAGAAGACATGAAGACAGGGTAAACTTTAGGTCTTTTGAGGCAAGGATAAAATGTACAATGTCAATGCGCAGTTGCCTCTACAATTTATATTTCAAATCCGAGTTTGTCATCTGTCCACAGAATGTGATTTCGGATTCACTAGCTGTCTGGTAAAAAAAAATTACTTGGTTTCAGGTATTTGACTAAGAGATATCTTGCTGGGAAAAAGAGGTGGAAGTGGGATTTGAACCCATGTAGCTCCTGCACTTCACTTCTAATTGGGAGCATGTGGGTCAACACGTTGAGCTACCTGAGAAGATATGAACATAGGGTAAACTTTAGGTCTTTTGAGGCAAGGATAAAATGTACAATGTCAATGCGCAGTTGCCTCTACAATTTATATTTCAAATCCGAGTGTGTCATCTGTCCACAGAATGTGATTTAGGATACACTAGCTGTCTGGTAAAAAAAAAATTACTTGGTTTCAGGTATTTGACTAAGAGATATCTTGCTGGGAAAAAAAGGTGGAAGTGGGATTTGAACCCATGTAGCTCCTGTACATTGCTTCTAATTGGAAGCATGTGGCTCAACACGTTGAGCTACCAGAGAAGACATGAACATAGGGTAAACTTTAGGTCTTTTGAGGCAAGGATAAAATGTACAATGTCAATGCACAGTTGCCTCTACAATTTATATTTCAAATCCGAGTTTGTCATCTGTCCACAGAATGTGATTTCGGATACACTAGCTGTCTGGTAAAAAAAAATTACTTGGTTTCAGGTATTTGACAAAGAGATATCTTGCTGGGAAAAAAAGGTGGAAGTGGGATTTGAACCCATGTAGCTCCAGCACGTCGCTTCTAATTGGGAGCATGTGGCTCAACACGTTGAGCTACCAGAGAAGACATGAAGACAGGGTAAACTTTAGGTCTTTTGAGGCAAGGATAAAATGTACAATGTCAATGTGCAGTTGCCTCTACAATTTATATTTCAAATCCGAGTTTGTCATCTGTCCACAGAATGTGATTTCGGATACACTAGCTGTCTGGTAAAAAAAAATTACTTGGTTTCAGGTATTTGACAAAGAGATATCTTGCTGGGAAAAAAAGGTGGAAGTGGGATTTGAACCCATGTAGCTCCTGCACTTCACTTCTAATTGGGAGCATGTGGCTCAACACGTTGAGCTACCAGAGAAGACATGAAGACAGGGTAAACTTTAGGTCTTTTGAGGCAAGGATAAAATGTACAATGTCAATGCGCAGTTGCCTCTACAATTTATATTTCAAATCCGAGTTTGTCATCTGTCCACAGAATGTGATTTCGGATACACTAGCTGTCTGGTAAAAAAAAATTACTTGGTTTCAGGTATTTGACTAAGAGATATCTTGCTGGGAAAAAAAGGTGGAAGTGGTATTTGAACCCATGTAGCTCCTGCACTTCGCTTCTAATTGGGAGCATGTGGATCAACACGTTGAGCTACCAGAGAAGACATGAAGATAGGGTAAACTTTAGGTCTTTTGAGGCAAGGATAAAATGTACAATGTCAATGCGCAGTTGCCTCTACAATTTATATTTCAAATCCGAGTTTGTCATCTGTCCACAGAATGTGATTTCGGATACACTAGCTGTCTGTTAAAAAAAAAATTACTTGGTTTCAGGTATTTGACTAAGAGATATCTTGCTGGGAAAAAAAGGTAAAAGTGGGATATGAACCCATGTAGCTCCTGCACTTCACTTCTAATTGGGAGCATGTGGCTCAACACGTTGAGCTACCAGAGAAGACATGAAGACAGGGTAAACTTTAGGTCTTTTTAGGCAAGGATAAAATGTACAATGTCAATGCGCAGTTGCCTCTACAATTTATATTTCAAATCCGAGTTTGTCATCTGTCCACAGAATGTGATTTAGGATACACTAGCTCTCTGGTAAAAAAAAATTACTTGGTTTCAGGTATTTGACTAAGAGATATCTTGCTGGGAAAAAAAGGTGGAAGTGGGATTTGAACCCATGTAGCTCCTGCACTTCGCTTCTAATTGGGAGCATGTGGCTCAACACGTTGAGCTACCAGAGAAGACATGAACATAGGGTAAACTTTAGGTCTTTTGAGGCAAGGATAAAATGTACAATGTCAATGCGCAGTTGCCTCTACAATTTATATTTCAAATCCGAGTTTGTCATCTGTCCACAGAATGTGATTTCGGATACACTAGCTGTCTGTTAAAAAAAAAATTACTTGGTTTCAGGTATTTGACTAAGAGATATCTTGCTGGGAAAAAAAGGTGGAAGTGGGATTTGAACCCATGTAGCTCATGCACTTCGCTTCTAATTGGGAGCATGTGGCTCAACACGTTGAGCTACCAGAGAAGACATGAAGACAGGGTAAACTTTAGGTCTTTTGAGGCAAGGATAAAATGTACAATGTCAATGCGCAGTTGCCTCTACAATTTATATTTCAAATCCGAGTTTGTCATCTGTCCACAGAATGTGATTTCGGATACACTAGCTGTCTGTTAAAAAAAAATTACTTGGTTTCAGGTATTTGACTAAGATATCTTGCTGGGAAAAAAAGGTAAAAGTGGGATATGAACCCATGTAGCTCCTGCACTTCGCTTCTAATTGGGAGCATGTGGCTCAACACGTTGAGCTACCAGAGAAGACATGAAGACAGGGTAAACTTTAGGTCTTTTTAGGCAAGGATAAAATGTACAATGTCAATGCGCAGTTGCCTCTACAATTTATATTTCAAATCCGAGTTTGTCATCTGTCCACAGAATGTGATTTAGGATACACTAGCTGTCTGGTAAAAAAAAATTACTTGGTTTTAGGTATTTGACTAAGAGATATCTTGCTGGGAAAAAAAGGTGGAAGTGGGATTTGAACCCATGTAGCTCCTGCACTTCGCTTCTAATTGGGAGCATGTGGCTCAACACGTTGAGCTACCTGAGAAGATATGAAAATAGGGTAAACTTTAGGTCTTTTGAGGCAAGGATAAAATGTACAATGTCAATGCGCAGTTGCCTCTACAATTTATATTTCAAATCCGAGTTTGTCATCTGTCCACAGAATGTGATTTCGGATACACTAGCTGTCTGGTAAAAAAAAAAATTACTTGGTTTCAGGTATTTGACTAAGAGATATCTTGCTGGGAAAAAAAGGTGGAAGTGGGATTTGAACCCATGTAGCTCCTGCACTTCGCTTCTAATTGGGAGCATGTGGCTCAACACGTTGAGCTACCAGAGAAGACATGAAGACAGGGTAAACTTTAGGTCTTTTGAGGCAAGGATAAAATGTACAATGTCAATGCGCAGTTGCCTCTACAATTTATATTTCAAATCCGAGTTTGTCATCTGTCCACAGAATGTGATTTCGGATACACTAGCTGTCTGGTAAAAAAAAATTACTTGGTTTCAGGTATTTGACTAAGAGATATCTTGCTGGGAAAAAAAAGGTGGAAGTGGGATTGAACCCATGTAGCTCCTGCACTTCGCTTCTAATTGGGAGCATATGGCTCAACACGTTGAGCTACCAGAGAAGACATGAAGACAGGGTAAACTTTAGGTCTTTTGAGGCAAGGATAAAATGTACAATGTCAATGCGCAGTTGCCTCTACAATTTATATTTCAAATCCGAGTTTGTCATCTGTCCACAGAATGTGATTTCGGATACACTAGCTGTCTGGTAAAAATAATTACTTGGTTTCAGGTATTTGACAAAGAGATATCTTGCTGGGAAAAACAGGTGGAAGTGGGATTTGAACCCATGTAGCTCCTGCACTTCACTTCTAATTGGGAGCATGTGGCTCAACACGTTGAGCTACCAGAGAAGACATGAAGACAGGGTAAACTTTAGGTCTTTTGAGGCAAGGATAAAATGTACAATGTCAATGCGCAGTTGCCTCTACAATTTATATTTCAAATCCGAGTTTGTCATCTGTGCACAGAATGTGATTTCGGATTCACTAGCTGTCTGGTAAAAAAAAATTACTTGGTTTCAGGTATTTGACTAAGAGATATCTTGCTGGGAAAAAAGGTGGAAGTGGGATTTGAACCCATGTAGCTCCAGCACTTCGCTTCTAATTGGGAGCATGTGGCTCAACACGTTGAGCTACCAGAGAAGACATGAAGACAGGGTAAACTTTAGGTCTTTTTAGGCAAGGATAAAATGTACAATGTCAATGCGCAGTTGCCTCTACAATTTATATTTCAAATCCGAGTTTGTCATCTGTCCACAGAATGTGATTTAGGATACACTAGCTGTCTGGTAAAAAAAAATTACTTGGTTTTAGGTATTTGACTAAGAGATATCTTGCTGGGAAAAAAAGGTGGAAGTGGGATTTGAACCCATGTAGCTCCTGCACTTCGCTTCTAATTGGGAGCATGTGGCTCAACACGTTGAGCTACCTGAGAAGATATGAAAATAGGGTAAACTTTAGGTCTTTTGAGGCAAGGATAAAATGTACAATGTCAATGCGCAGTTGCCTCTACAATTTATATTTCAAATCCGAGTTTGTCATCTGTCCACAGAATGTGATTTCGGATACACTAGCTGTCTGGTAAAAAAAAAAATTACTTGGTTTCAGGTATTTGACTAAGAGATATCTTGCTGGGAAAAAAAGGTGGAAGTGGGATTTGAACCCATGTAGCTCCTGCACTTCGCTTCTAATTGGGAGCATGTGGCTCAACACGTTGAGCTACCAGAGAAGACATGAAGACAGGGTAAACTTTAGGTCTTTTGAGGCAAGGATAAAATGTACAATGTCAATGCGCAGTTGCCTCTACAATTTATATTTCAAATCCGAGTTTGTCATCTGTCCACAGAATGTGATTTCGGATACACTAGCTGTCTGGTAAAAAAAAATTACTTGGTTTCAGGTATTTGACTAAGAGATATCTTGCTGGGAAAAAAAAGGTGGAAGTGGGATTGAACCCATGTAGCTCCTGCACTTCGCTTCTAATTGGGAGCATATGGCTCAACACGTTGAGCTACCAGAGAAGACATGAAGACAGGGTAAACTTTAGGTCTTTTGAGGCAAGGATAAAATGTACAATGTCAATGCGCAGTTGCCTCTACAATTTATATTTCAAATCCGAGTTTGTCATCTGTCCACAGAATGTGATTTCGGATACACTAGCTGTCTGGTAAAAATAATTACTTGGTTTCAGGTATTTGACAAAGAGATATCTTGCTGGGAAAAACAGGTGGAAGTGGGATTTGAACCCATGTAGCTCCTGCACTTCACTTCTAATTGGGAGCATGTGGCTCAACACGTTGAGCTACCAGAGAAGACATGAAGACAGGGTAAACTTTAGGTCTTTTGAGGCAAGGATAAAATGTACAATGTCAATGCGCAGTTGCCTCTACAATTTATATTTCAAATCCGAGTTTGTCATCTGTGCACAGAATGTGATTTCGGATTCACTAGCTGTCTGGTAAAAAAAAATTACTTGGTTTCAGGTATTTGACTAAGAGATATCTTGCTGGGAAAAAAGGTGGAAGTGGGATTTGAACCCATGTAGCTCCAGCACTTCGCTTCTAATTGGGAGCATGTGGCTCAACACGTTGAGCTACCAGAGAAGACATGAAGACAGGGTAAACTTTAGGTCTTTTTAGGCAAGGATAAAATGTACAATGTCAATGCGCAGTTGCCTCTACAATTTATATTTCAAATCCGAGTTTGTCATCTGTCCACAGAATGTGATTTAGGATACACTAGCTCTCTGGTAAAAAAAAAATTACTTGGTTTTAGGTATTTGACTAAGAGATATCTTGCTGGGAAAAAAAGGTGGAAGTGGGATTTGAACCCATGTAGCTCCTGCACTTAGCTTCTAATTGGGAGCATGTGGCTCAACACGTTGAGCTACCAGAGAAGACATGAAGACAGGGTAAACTTTAGGTCTTTTGAGGCAAGGATAAAATGTACAATGTCAATGCGCAGTTGCCTCTACAATTTATATTTCAAATCCGAGTTTGTCATCTGTCCACAGAATGTGATTTCGGATACACTAGCTGTCTGGTAAAAAAAAATTACTTGGTTTCAGGTATTTGACAAAGAGATATCTTGCTGGGAAAAAAAGGTGGAAGTGGGATTTGAACCCATGTAGCTCCTGCACTTCGCTTCTAATTGGGAGCATGTGGCTCAACACGTTGAGCTACCAGAGAAGACATGAAGACAGGGTAAACTTTAGGTCTTTTGAGGCAAGGATAAAATGTACAATGTCAATGCGCAGTTGCCTCTACAATTTATATTTCAAATCCGAGTTTGTCATCTGTCCACAGAATGTGATTTCGGATACACTAGCTGTCTGGTAAAAAAAAAAATTACTTGGTTTCAGGTATTTGACTAAGAGATATCTTGCTGGGAAAAAAAGGTGGAAGTGGGATTTGAACCCATGTAGCTCCTGCACTTCGCTTCTAATTGGGAGCATGTGGCTCAACACGTTGAGCTACCTGAGAAGATATGAAAATAGGGTAAACTTTAGGTCTTTTGAGGCAAGGATAAAATGTACAATGTCAATGCGCAGTTGCCTCTACAATTTATATTTCAAATCCGAGTTTGTCATCTGTCCACAGAATGTGATTTCGGATACACTAGCTGTCTGGTAAAAAAAAAAATTACTTGGTTTCAGGTATTTGACTAAGAGATATCTTGCTGGGAAAAAAAGGTGGAAGTGGGATTTGAACCCATGTAGCTCCTGCACTTCGCTTCTAATTGGGAGCATGTGGCTCAACACGTTGAGCTACCAGAGAAGACATGAAGACAGGGTAAACTTTAGGTCTTTTGAGGCAAGGATAAAATGTACAATGTCAATGCGCAGTTGCCTCTACAATTTATATTTCAAATCCGAGTTTGTCATCTGTCCACAGAATGTGATTTCGGATACACTAGCTGTCTGGTAAAAAAAAATTACTTGGTTTCAGGTATTTGACTAAGAGATATCTTGCTGGGAAAAAAAGGTGGAAGTGGGATTGAACCCATGTAGCTCCTGCACTTCGCTTCTAATTGGGAGCATATGGCTCAACACGTTGAGCTACCAGAGAAGACATGAAGACAGGGTAAACTTTAGGTCTTTTGAGGCAAGGATAAAATGTACAATGTCAATGCGCAGTTGCCTCTACAATTTATATTTCAAATCCGAGTTTGTCATCTGTCCACAGAATGTGATTTCGGATACACTAGCTGTCTGGTAAAAATAATTACTTGGTTTCAGGTATTTGACAAAGAGATATCTTGCTGGGAAAAACAGGTGGAAGTGGGATTTGAACCCATGTAGCTCCTGCACTTCACTTCTAATTGGGAGCATGTGGCTCAACACGTTGAGCTACCTGAGAAGATATGAACATAGGGTAAACTTTAGGTCTTTTGAGGCAAGGATAAAATGTACAATGTCAATGCGCAGTTGCCTCTACAATTTATATTTCAAATCCGAGTGTGTCATCTGTCCACAGAATGTGATTTAGGATACACTAGCTGTCTGGTAAAAAAAAAATTACTTGGTTTCAGGTATTTGACTAAGAGATATCTTGCTGGGAAAAAAAGGTGGAAGTGGGATTTGAACCCATGTAGCTCCTGTACATTGCTTCTAATTGGAAGCATGTGGCTCAACACGTTGAGCTACCAGAGAAGACATGAACATAGGGTAAACTTTAGGTCTTTTGAGGCAAGGATAAAATGTACAATGTCAATGCACAGTTGCCTCTACAATTTATATTTCAAATCCGAGTTTGTCATCTGTCCACAGAATGTGATTTCGGATACACTAGCTGTCTGGTAAAAAAAAATTACTTGGTTTCAGGTATTTGACAAAGAGATATCTTGCTGGGAAAAAAAGGTGGAAGTGGGATTTGAACCCATGTAGCTCCAGCACGTCGCTTCTAATTGGGAGCATGTGGCTCAACACGTTGAGCTACCAGAGAAGACATGAAGACAGGGTAAACTTTAGGTCTTTTGAGGCAAGGATAAAATGTACAATGTCAATGTGCAGTTGCCTCTACAATTTATATTTCAAATCCGAGTTTGTCATCTGTCCACAGAATGTGATTTCGGATACACTAGCTGTCTGGTAAAAAAAAATTACTTGGTTTCAGGTATTTGACAAAGAGATATCTTGCTGGGAAAAAAAGGTGGAAGTGGGATTTGAACCCATGTAGCTCCTGCACTTCACTTCTAATTGGGAGCATGTGGCTCAACACGTTGAGCTACCAGAGAAGACATGAAGACAGGGTAAACTTTAGGTCTTTTGAGGCAAGGATAAAATGTACAATGTCAATGCGCAGTTGCCTCTACAATTTATATTTCAAATCCGAGTTTGTCATCTGTCCACAGAATGTGATTTCGGATTCACTAGCTGTCTGGTAAAAAAAAATTACTTGGTTTCAGGTATTTGACTAAGAGATATCTTGCTGGGAAAAAGAGGTGGAAGTGGGATTTGAACCCATGTAGCTCCTGCACTTTGCTTCTAATTGGGAGCATGTAGCTCAACACGGTGAGCTACCAGAGAAGACATGAATGTGAGGTAAACTTTAGGTCTTTTGAGGCAAGGATAAAATGTACAATGTCAATGCGCAGTTGCCTCTACAATTTATATTTCAAATCCGAGTTTGTCATCTGTCCACAGAATGTGATTTCGGATACACTAGCTGTCTGGTAAAAAAAAATTACTTGGTTTCAGGTATTTGACTAAGAGATATCTTGCTGGGAAAAAAAGGTGGAAGTGGTATTTGAACCCATGTAGCTCCTGCACTTCGCTTCTAATTGGGAGCATGTGGATCAACACGTTGAGCTACCAGAGAAGACATGAAGATAGGGTAAACTTTAGGTCTTTTGAGGCAAGGATAAAATGTACAATGTCAATGCGCAGTTGCCTCTACAATTTATATTTCAAATCCGAGTTTGTCATCTGTCCACAGAATGTGATTTCGGATACACTAGCTGTCTGTTAAAAAAAAAATTACTTGGTTTCAGGTATTTGACTAAGAGATATCTTGCTGGGAAAAAAAGGTAAAAGTGGGATATGAACCCATGTAGCTCCTGCACTTCACTTCTAATTGGGAGCATGTGGCTCAACACGTTGAGCTACCAGAGAAGACATGAAGACAGGGTAAACTTTAGGTCTTTTTAGGCAAGGATAAAATGTACAATGTCAATGCGCAGTTGCCTCTACAATTTATATTTCAAATCCGAGTTTGTCATCTGTCCACAGAATGTGATTTAGGATACACTAGCTCTCTGGTAAAAAAAAATTACTTGGTTTCAGGTATTTGACTAAGAGATATCTTGCTGGGAAAAAAAGGTGGAAGTGGGATTTGAACCCATGTAGCTCCTGCACTTCGCTTCTAATTGGGAGCATGTGGCTCAACACGTTGAGCTACCAGAGAAGACATGAACATAGGGTAAACTTTAGGTCTTTTGAGGCAAGGATAAAATGTACAATGTCAATGCGCAGTTGCCTCTACAATTTATATTTCAAATCCGAGTTTGTCATCTGTCCACAGAATGTGATTTCGGATACACTAGCTGTCTGTTAAAAAAAAAATTACTTGGTTTCAGGTATTTGACTAAGAGATATCTTGCTGGGAAAAAAAGGTGGAAGTGGGATTTGAACCCATGTAGCTCATGCACTTCGCTTCTAATTGGGAGCATGTGGCTCAACACGTTGAGCTACCAGAGAAGACATGAAGACAGGGTAAACTTTAGGTCTTTTGAGGCAAGGATAAAATGTACAATGTCAATGCGCAGTTGCCTCTACAATTTATATTTCAAATCCGAGTTTGTCATCTGTCCACAGAATGTGATTTCGGATACACTAGCTGTCTGTTAAAAAAAAATTACTTGGTTTCAGGTATTTGACTAAGAGATATCTTGCTGGGAAAAAAAGGTAAAAGTGGGATATGAACCCATGTAGCTCCTGCACTTCACTTCTAATTGGGAGCATGTGGCTCAACACGTTGAGCTACCAGAGAAGACATGAAGACAGGGTAAACTTTAGGTCTTTTTAGGCAAGGATAAAATGTACAATGTCAATGCGCAGTTGCCTCTACAATTTATATTTCAAATCCGAGTTTGTCATCTGTCCACAGAATGTGATTTAGGATACACTAGCTGTCTGGTAAAAAAAAATTACTTGGTTTTAGGTATTTGACTAAGAGATATCTTGCTGGGAAAAAAAGGTGGAAGTGGGATTTGAACCCATGTAGCTCCTGCACTTCGCTTCTAATTGGGAGCATGTGGCTCAACACGTTGAGCTACCTGAGAAGATATGAAAATAGGGTAAACTTTAGGTCTTTTGAGGCAAGGATAAAATGTACAATGTCAATGCGCAGTTGCCTCTACAATTTATATTTCAAATCCGAGTTTGTCATCTGTCCACAGAATGTGATTTCGGATACACTAGCTGTCTGGTAAAAAAAAAAATTACTTGGTTTCAGGTATTTGACTAAGAGATATCTTGCTGGGAAAAAAAGGTGGAAGTGGGATTTGAACCCATGTAGCTCCTGCACTTCGCTTCTAATTGGGAGCATGTGGCTCAACACGTTGAGCTACCAGAGAAGACATGAAGACAGGGTAAACTTTAGGTCTTTTGAGGCAAGGATAAAATGTACAATGTCAATGCGCAGTTGCCTCTACAATTTATATTTCAAATCCGAGTTTGTCATCTGTCCACAGAATGTGATTTCGGATACACTAGCTGTCTGGTAAAAAAAAATTACTTGGTTTCAGGTATTTGACTAAGAGATATCTTGCTGGGAAAAAAAAGGTGGAAGTGGGATTGAACCCATGTAGCTCCTGCACTTCGCTTCTAATTGGGAGCATATGGCTCAACACGTTGAGCTACCAGAGAAGACATGAAGACAGGGTAAACTTTAGGTCTTTTGAGGCAAGGATAAAATGTACAATGTCAATGCGCAGTTGCCTCTACAATTTATATTTCAAATCCGAGTTTGTCATCTGTCCACAGAATGTGATTTCGGATACACTAGCTGTCTGGTAAAAATAATTACTTGGTTTCAGGTATTTGACAAAGAGATATCTTGCTGGGAAAAACAGGTGGAAGTGGGATTTGAACCCATGTAGCTCCTGCACTTCACTTCTAATTGGGAGCATGTGGCTCAACACGTTGAGCTACCAGAGAAGACATGAAGACAGGGTAAACTTTAGGTCTTTTGAGGCAAGGATAAAATGTACAATGTCAATGCGCAGTTGCCTCTACAATTTATATTTCAAATCCGAGTTTGTCATCTGTGCACAGAATGTGATTTCGGATTCACTAGCTGTCTGGTAAAAAAAAATTACTTGGTTTCAGGTATTTGACTAAGAGATATCTTGCTGGGAAAAAAGGTGGAAGTGGGATTTGAACCCATGTAGCTCCAGCACTTCGCTTCTAATTGGGAGCATGTGGCTCAACACGTTGAGCTACCAGAGAAGACATGAAGACAGGGTAAACTTTAGGTCTTTTTAGGCAAGGATAAAATGTACAATGTCAATGCGCAGTTGCCTCTACAATTTATATTTCAAATCCGAGTTTGTCATCTGTCCACAGAATGTGATTTAGGATACACTAGCTCTCTGGTAAAAAAAAAATTACTTGGTTTTAGGTATTTGACTAAGAGATATCTTGCTGGGAAAAAAAGGTGGAAGTGGGATTTGAACCCATGTAGCTCCTGCACTTAGCTTCTAATTGGGAGCATGTGGCTCAACACGTTGAGCTACCAGAGAAGACATGAAGACAGGGTAAACTTTAGGTCTTTTGAGGCAAGGATAAAATGTACAATGTCAATGCGCAGTTGCCTCTACAATTTATATTTCAAATCCGAGTTTGTCATCTGTCCACAGAATGTGATTTCGGATACACTAGCTGTCTGGTAAAAAAAAATTACTTGGTTTCAGGTATTTGACTAAGAGATATCTTGCTGGGAAAAAAAGGTGGAAGTGGGATTTGAACCCATGTAGCTCCTGCACTTCGCTTCTAATTGGGAGCATGTGGCTCAACACGTTGAGCTACCAGAGAAGACATGAACATAGGGTAAACTTTAGGTCTTTTGAGGCAAGGATAAAATGTACAATGTCAATGCGCAGTTGCCTCTACAATTTATATTTCAAATCCGAGTTTGTCATCTGTCCACAGAATGTGATTTCGGATACACTAGCTGTCTGTTAAAAAAAAAATTACTTGGTTTCAGGTATTTGACTAAGAGATATCTTGCTGGGAAAAAAAGGTGGAAGTGGGATTTGAACCCATGTAGCTCATGCACTTCGCTTCTAATTGGGAGCATGTGGCTCAACACGTTGAGCTACCAGAGAAGACATGAAGACAGGGTAAACTTTAGGTCTTTTGAGGCAAGGATAAAATGTACAATGTCAATGCGCAGTTGCCTCTACAATTTATATTTCAAATCCGAGTTTGTCATCTGTCCACAGAATGTGATTTCGGATACACTAGCTGTCTGGTAAAAAAAAATTACTTGGTTTCAGGTATTTGACTAAGAGATATCTTGCTGGGAAAAAAAGGTGGAAGTGGGATTTGAACCCATGTAGCTCCTGCACTTCGCTTCTAATTGGGAGCATGTGGCTCAACACGTTGAGCTACCAGAGAAGACATGAAGACAGGGTAAACTTTAGGTCTTTTGAGGCAAGGATAAAATGTACAATGTCAATGCGCAGTTGCCTCTACAATTTATATTTCAAATCCGAGTTTGTCATCTGTCCACAGAATGTGATTTCGGATACACTAGCTGTCTGGTAAAAAAAAATTACTTGGTTTCAGGTATTTGACAAAGAGATATCTTGCTGGGAAAAAAAGGTATAAGTGGGATTTGAACCCATGTAGCTCCAGCACTTCGCTTCTAATTGGGAGCATGTGGCTCAACACGTTGAGCTACCAGAGAAGACATGAAGACAGGGTAAACTTTAGGTCTTTTGAGGCAAGGATAAAATGTACAATGTCAATGCGCAGTTGCCTCTACAATTTATATTTCAAATCCGAGTTTGTCATCTGTCCACAGAATGTGATTTCGGATACACTAGCTGTCTGGTAAAAAAAAATTACTTGGTTTCGGGTATTTGACAAAGAGATATCTTGCTGGGAAAAACAGGTGGAAGTGGGATTTGAACCCATGTAGCTCCTGCACTTCACTTCTAATTGGGAGCATGTGGCTCAACACGTTGAGCTACCAGAGAAGACATGAAGACAGGGTAAACTTTAGGTCTTTTGAGGCAAGGATAAAATGTACAATGTCAATGCGCAGTTGCCTCTACAATTTATATTTCAAATCCGAGTTTGTCATCTGTCCACAGAATGTGATTTCGGATACACTAGCTGTCTGGTAAAAAAAAATTACTTGGTTTCAGGTATTTGACAAAGAGATATCTTGCTGGGAAAAACAGGTGGAAGTGGGATTTGAACCCATGTAGCTCCTGCACTTCACTTCTAATTGGGAGCATGTGGCTCAACACGTTGAGCTACCAGAGAAGACATGAAGACAGGGTAAACTTTAGGTCTTTTGAGGCAAGGATAAAATGTACAATGTCAATGCGCAGTTGCCTCTACAATTTATATTTCAAATCCGAGTTTGTCATCTGTCCACAGAATGTGATTTCGGATTCACTAGCTGTCTGGTAAAAAAAAATTACTTGGTTTCAGGTATTTGACTAAGAGATATCTTGCTGGGAAAAAGAGGTGGAAGTGGGATTTGAACCCATGTAGCTCCTGCACTTCACTTCTAATTGGGAGCATGTGGGTCAACACGTTGAGCTACCTGAGAAGATATGAAGACAGGGTAAACTTTAGGTCTTTTGAGGCAAGGATAAAATGTACAATGTCAATGCGCAGTTGCCTCTACAATTTATATTTCAAATCCGAGTTTGTCATCTGTCCACAGAATGTGATTTCGGATACACTAGCTGTCTGGTAAAAAAAAAAATTACTTGGTTTCAGGTATTTGACAAAGAGATATCTTGCTGGGAAAAAAAGGTGGAAGTGGGATTTGAACCCATGTAGCTCCTGCACTTTGCTTCTAATTGGGAGCATGTGGCTCAACACGTTGAGCTACCAGAGAAGACATGAATGTGAGGTAAACTTTAGGTCTTTTGAGGCAAGGATAAAATGTACAATGTCAATGCGCAGTTGCCTCTACAATTTATATTTCAAATCCGAGTTTGTCATCTGTCCACAGAATGTGATTTCGGATACACTAGCTGTCTGGTAAAAAAAAAATTACTTGGTTTCAGGTATTTGACTAAGAGATATCTTGCTGGGAAAAAAAGGTGGATGTGGGATTTGAACCCATGTAGCTCCTGCACTTCGCTTCTAATTGGGAGCATGTGGCTCAACACGTTGAGCTACCAGAGAAGACATGAAGACAGGGTAAACTTTAGGTCTTTTGAGGCAAGGATAAAATGTACAATGTCAATGCGCAGTTGCCTCTACAATTTATATTTCAAATCCGAGTTTGTCATCTGTCCACAGAATGTGATTTAGGATACACTAGCTGTCTGGTAAAAAAAAAAATTACTTGGTTTCAGGTATTTGATTAAGAGATATCTTGCTGGGAAAAAAAGGTGTAAGTGGGATTTGAACCCATGTAGCTCCTGCACTTCGCTTCTAATTGGGAGCATGTGGCTCAACACGTTGAGCTACCAGAGAAGACATGAATATGAGGTAAACTTTAGGTCTTTTGAGGCAAGGATAAAATGTACAATGTCAATGCGCAGTTGCCTCTACAATTTATATTTCAAATCCGAGTTTGTCATCTGTCCACAGAATGTGATTTCGGATACACTAGCTGTCTGGTAAAAAAAAATTACTTGGTTTCAGGTATTTGACTAAGAGATATCTTGCTGGGAAAATAAGGTGGAAGTGGGATTTGAACCCATGTAGCTCCTGCACTTCGCTTCTAATTGGGAGCATGTGGCTCAACACGTTGAGCTACCAGAGAAGACATGAAGACAGGGTAAACTTTAGGTCTTTTGAGGCAAGGATAAAATGTACAATGTCAATGCGCAGTTGCCTCTACAATTTATATTTCAAATCCGAGTTTGTCATCTGTCCACAGAATGTGATTTCGGATACACTAGCTGTCTGGTAAAAAAAAATTACTTGGTTTCAGGTATTTGACTAAGAGATATCTTGCTGGGAAAAAAAGGTGGAAGTGGGATTTGAACCCATGTAGCTCCTGCACTTCGCTTCTAATTGGGAGCATGTGGCTCAACACGTTGAGCTACCAGAGAAGACATGAAGACAGGGTAAACTTTAGGTCTTTTGAGGCAAGGATAAAATGTACAATGTCAATGCGCAGTTGCCTCTACAATTTATATTTCAAATCCGAGTTTGTCATCTGTCCACAGAATGTGATTTCGGATACACTAGCTGTCTGGTAAAAAAAAATTACTTGGTTTCAGGTATTTGACAAAGAGATATCTTGCTGGGAAAAAAAGGTGGAAGTGGGATTTGAACCCATGTAGCTCCTGCACTTCACTTCTAATTGGGAGCATGTGGCTCAACACGTTGAGCTACCAGAGAAGACATGAAGACAGGGTAAACTTTAGGTCTTTTGAGGCAAGGATAAAATGTACAATGTCAATGCGCAGTTGCCTCTACAATTTATATTTCAAATCCGAGTTTGTCATCTGTCCACAGAATGTGATTTCGGATACACTAGCTGTCTGGTAAAAAAAAATTACTTGGTTTCAGGTATTTGACAAAGAGATATCTTGCTGGGAAAAACAGGTGGAAGTGGGATTTGAACCCATGTAGCTCCTGCACTTCACTTCTAATTGGGAGCATGTGGCTCAACACGTTGAGCTACCAGAGAAGACATGAAGACAGGGTAAACTTTAGGTCTTTTGAGGCAAGGATAAAATGTACAATGTCAATGCGCAGTTGCCTCTACAATTTATATTTCAAATCCGAGTTTGTCATCTGTCCACAGAATGTGATTTCGGATTCACTAGCTGTCTGGTAAAAAAAAATTACTTGGTTTCAGGTATTTGACTAAGAGATATCTTGCTGGGAAAAAAAGGTGGAAGTGGGATTTGAACCCATGTAGCTCCTGCACTTCGCTTCTAATTGGGAGCATATGGCTCAACACGTTGAGCTACCAGAGAAGATATGAAGACAGGGTAAACTTTAGGTCTTTTGAGGCAAGGATAAAATGTACAATGTCAATGCGCAGTTGCCTCTACAATTTATATTTCAAATCCGAGTTTGTCATCTGTCCACAGAATGTGATTTCGGATACACTAGCTGTCTGGTAAAAAAAAAATTACTTGGTTTCAGGTATTTGACTAAGAGATATCTTGCTGGGAAAAAAAGGTGGAAGTGGGATTTGAACCCATGTAGCTCCTGCACTTCGCTTCTAATTGGGAGCATGTGGCTCAACACGTTGAGCTACCAGAGAAGACATGAAGACAGGGTAAACTTTAGGTCTTTTGAGGCAAGGATAAAATGTACAATGTCAATGCGCAGTTGCCTCTACAATTTATATTTCAAATCCGAGTTTGTCATCTGTCCACAGAATTGTGATTTAGGATACACTAGCTGTCTGGTAAAAAAAAAAATTACTTGGTTTCAGGTATTTGACTAAGAGATATCTTGCTGGGAAAAAAAGGTGTAAGTGGGATTTGAACCCATGTAGCTCCTGCACTTCGCTTCTAATTGGGAGCATGTGGCTCAACACGTTGAGCTACCAGAGAAGATATGAAGACAGGGTAAACTTTAGGTCTTTTGAGGCAAGGATAAAATGTACAATGTCAATGCGCAGTTGCCTCTACAATTTATATTTCAAATCCGAGTTTGTCATCTGTCCACAGAATGTGATTTCGGATACACTAGCTGTCTGGTAAAAAAAAATTACTTGGTTTCAGGTATTTGACTAAGAGATATCTTGCTGGGAAAAAAAGGTGGAAGTGGGATTTGAACCCATGTAGCTCCTGCACTTCGCTTCTAATTGGGAGCATGTGGCTCAACACGTTGAGCTACCAGAGAAGACATGAAGACAGGGTAAACTTTAGGTCTTTTGAGGCAAGGATAAAATGTACAATGTCAATGCGCAGTTGCCTCTACAATTTATATTTCAAATCCGAGTTTGTCATCTGTCCACAGAATGTGATTTCGGATACACTAGCTGTCTGGTAAAAAAAAATTACTTGGTTTCAGGTATTTGACAAAGAGATATCTTGCTGGGAAAAAAAGGTATAAGTGGGATTTGAACCCATGTAGCTCCAGCACTTCGCTTCTAATTGGGAGCATGTGGCTCAACACGTTGAGCTACCAGAGAAGACATGAAGACAGGGTAAACTTTAGGTCTTTTGAGGCAAGGATAAAATGTACAATGTCAATGCGCAGTTGCCTCTACAATTTATATTTCAAATCCGAGTGTGTCATCTGTCCACAGAATGTGATTTAGGATACACTAGCTGTCTGGTAAAAAAAAAATTACTTGGTTTCAGGTATTTGACTAAGAGATATCTTGCTGGGAAAAAAAGGTGGAAGTGGGATTTGAACCCATGTAGCTCCTGCACTTCGCTTCTAATTGGGAGCATGTGGCTCAACACGTTGAGCTACCTGAGAAGATATGAACATAGGGTAAACTTTAGGTCTTTTGAGGCAAGGATAAAATGTACAATGTCAATGCGCAGTTGCCTCTACAATTTATATTTCAAATCCGAGTGTGTCATCTGTCCACAGAATGTGATTTCGGATACACTAGCTGTCTGGTAAAAAAAAAAAAAAACTTGGTTTCAGGTATTTGACTAAGAGATATCTTGCTGGGAAAAAAAGGTGGAAGTGGGATTTGAACCCATGTAGCTCCTGCACTTTGCTTCTAATTGGGAGCATGCGGCTCAACACATTGAGCTACCAGAGAAGACATGAAGACAGGGTAAACTTTAGGTCTTTTGAGGCAAGGATAAAATGTACAATGTCAATGCGCAGTTGCCTCTACAATTTATATTTCAAATCCGAGTTTGTCATCTGTCCACAGAATGTGATTTCGGATTCACTAGCTGTCTGGTAAAAAAAAATTACTTGGTTTCAGGTATTTGACTAAGAGATATCTTGCTGGGAAAAAAAGGTAGAAGTGGGATTTGAACCCATGTAGCTCCAGCACTTCGCTTCTAATTGGGAGCATGCAGCTCAACACATTGAGCTACCAGAGAAGACATGAAGACAGGGTAAACTTTAGGTCTTTTGAGGCAAGGATAAAATGTACAATGTCAATGCGCAGTTGCCTCTACAATTTATATTTCAAATCCGAGTTTGTCATCTGTCCACAGAATGTGATTTCGGATTCACTAGCTGTCTGGTAAAAAAAAATTACTTGGTTTCAGGTATTTGACTAAGAGATATCTTGCTGGGAAAAAGAGGTGGAAGTGGGATTTGAACCCATGTAGCTCCTGCACTTCACTTCTAATTGGGAGCATGTGGGTCAACACGTTGAGCTACCTGAGAAGATATGAACATAGGGTAAACTTTAGGTCTTTTGAGGCAAGGATAAAATGTACAATGTCAATGCGCAGTTGCCTCTACAATTTATATTTCAAATCCGAGTGTGTCATCTGTCCACAGAATGTGATTTAGGATACACTAGCTGTCTGGTAAAAAAAAAATTACTTGGTTTCAGGTATTTGACTAAGAGATATCTTGCTGGGAAAAAAAGGTGGAAGTGGGATTTGAACCCATGTAGCTCCTGCACTTCGCTTCTAATTGGGAGCATGTGGCTCAACACGTTGAGCTACCAGAGAAGACATGAAGACAGGGTAAACTTTAGGTCTTTTGAGGCAAGGATAAAATGTACAATGTCAATGCGCAGTTGCCTCTACAATTTATATTTCAAATCCGAGTTTGTCATCTGTCCACAGAATGTGATTTCGGATACACTAGCTGTCTGGTAAAAAAAAATTACTTGGTTTCAGGTATTTGACTAAGAGATATCTTGCTGGGAAAAAAAGGTGGAAGTGGGATTTGAACCCATGTAGCTCCTGCACTTTGCTTCTAATTGGGAGCATGTGGCTCAACACGTTGAGCTACCAGAGAAGACATGAATGTGAGGTAAACTTTAGGTCTTTTGAGGCAAGGATAAAATGTACAATGTCAATGCGCAGTTGCCTCTACAATTTATATTTCAAATCCGAGTTTGTCATCTGTCCACAGAATGTGATTTCGGATACACTAGCTGTCTGGTAAAAAAAAATTACTTGGTTTCAGGTATTTGACAAAGAGATATCTTGCTGGGAAAAAAAGGTGGAAGTGGGATTTGAACCCATGTAGCTCCTGCACTTCGCTTCTAATTGGGAGCATGTGGCTCAACACGTTGAGCTACCAGAGAAGACATGAAGACAGGGTAAACTTTAGGTCTTTTGAGGCAAGGATAAAATGTACAATGTCAATGCGCAGTTGCCTCTACAATTTATATTTCAAATCCGAGTTTGTCATCTGTCCACAGAATGTGATTTCGGATACACTAGCTGTCTGGTAAAAAAAAAAATTACTTGGTTTCAGGTATTTGACTAAGAGATATCTTGCTGGGAAAAAAAGGTGGAAGTGGGATTTGAACCCATGTAGCTCCTGCACTTCGCTTCTAATTGGGAGCATGTGGCTCAACACGTTGAGCTACCTGAGAAGATATGAAAATAGGGTAAACTTTAGGTCTTTTGAGGCAAGGATAAAATGTACAATGTCAATGCGCAGTTGCCTCTACAATTTATATTTCAAATCCGAGTTTGTCATCTGTCCACAGAATGTGATTTCGGATACACTAGCTGTCTGGTAAAAAAAAAAATTACTTGGTTTCAGGTATTTGACTAAGAGATATCTTGCTGGGAAAAAAAGGTGGAAGTGGGATTTGAACCCATGTAGCTCCTGCACTTCGCTTCTAATTGGGAGCATGTGGCTCAACACGTTGAGCTACCAGAGAAGACATGAAGACAGGGTAAACTTTAGGTCTTTTGAGGCAAGGATAAAATGTACAATGTCAATGGGCAGTTGCCTCTACAATTTATATTTCAAATCCGAGTTTGTCATCTGTCCACAGAATGTGATTTCGGATACACTAGCTGTCTGGTAAAAAAAAATTACTTGGTTTCAGGTATTTGACTAAGAGATATCTTGCTGGGAAAAAAAGGTGGAAGTGGGATTGAACCCATGTAGCTCCTGCACTTCGCTTCTAATTGGGAGCATATGGCTCAACACGTTGAGCTACCAGAGAAGACATGAAGACAGGGTAAACTTTAGGTCTTTTGAGGCAAGGATAAAATGTACAATGTCAATGCGCAGTTGCCTCTACAATTTATATTTCAAATCCGAGTTTGTCATCTGTCCACAGAATGTGATTTCGGATACACTAGCTGTCTGGTAAAAATAATTACTTGGTTTCAGGTATTTGACAAAGAGATATCTTGCTGGGAAAAACAGGTGGAAGTGGGATTTGAACCCATGTAGCTCCTGCACTTCACTTCTAATTGGGAGCATGTGGCTCAACACGTTGAGCTACCAGAGAAGACATGAAGACAGGGTAAACTTTAGGTCTTTTGAGGCAAGGATAAAATGTATAATGTCAATGCGCAGTTGCCTCTACAATTTATATTTCAAATCCGAGTTTGTCATCTGTCCACAGAATGTGATTTCGGATACACTAGCTGTCTGGTAAAAAAAAATTACTTGGTTTCAGGTATTTGACAAAGAGATATCTTGCTGGGAAAAAAAGGTGGAAGTGGGATTTGAACCCATGTAGCTCCTGCACTTCACTTCTAATTGGGAGCATGTGGCTCAACACGTTGAGCTACCAGAGAAGACATGAAGACAGGGTAAACTTTAGGTCTTTTGAGGCAAGGATAAAATGTACAATGTCAATGCGCAGTTGCCTCTACAATTTATATTTCAAATCCGAGTTTGTCATCTGTCCACAGAATGTGATTTCGGATTCACTAGCTGTCTGGTAAAAAAAAATTACTTGGTTTCAGGTATTTGACTAAGAGATATCTTGCTGGGAAAAAGAGGTGGAAGTGGGATTTGAACCCATGTAGCTCCTGCACTTCACTTCTAATTGGGAGCATGTGGGTCAACACGTTGAGCTACCTGAGAAGATATGAACATAGGGTAAACTTTAGGTCTTTTGAGGCAAGGATAAAATGTACAATGTCAATGCGCAGTTGCCTCTACAATTTATATTTCAAATCCGAGTGTGTCATCTGTCCACAGAATGTGATTTAGGATACACTAGCTGTCTGGTAAAAAAAAAATTACTTGGTTTCAGGTATTTGACTAAGAGATATCTTGCTGGGAAAAAAAGGTGGAAGTGGGATTTGAACCCATGTAGCTCCTGTACATTGCTTCTAATTGGAAGCATGTGGCTCAACACGTTGAGCTACCAGAGAAGACATGAACATAGGGTAAACTTTAGGTCTTTTGAGGCAAGGATAAAATGTACAATGTCAATGCACAGTTGCCTCTACAATTTATATTTCAAATCCGAGTTTGTCATCTGTCCACAGAATGTGATTTCGGATACACTAGCTGTCTGGTAAAAAAAAATTACTTGGTTTCAGGTATTTGACAAAGAGATATCTTGCTGGGAAAAAAAGGTGGAAGTGGGATTTGAACCCATGTAGCTCCAGCACGTCGCTTCTAATTGGGAGCATGTGGCTCAACACGTTGAGCTACCAGAGAAGACATGAAGACAGGGTAAACTTTAGGTCTTTTGAGGCAAGGATAAAATGTACAATGTCAATGTGCAGTTGCCTCTACAATTTATATTTCAAATCCGAGTTTGTCATCTGTCCACAGAATGTGATTTCGGATACACTAGCTGTCTGGTAAAAAAAAATTACTTGGTTTCAGGTATTTGACAAAGAGATATCTTGCTGGGAAAAAAAGGTGGAAGTGGGATTTGAACCCATGTAGCTCCTGCACTTCACTTCTAATTGGGAGCATGTGGCTCAACACTTTGAGCTACCAGAGAAGACATGAAGACAGGGTAAACTTTAGGTCTTTTGAGGCAAGGATAAAATGTACAATGTCAATGCGCAGTTGCCTCTACAATTTATATTTCAAATCCGAGTTTGTCATCTGTCCACAGAATGTGATTTCGGATTCACTAGCTGTCTGGTAAAAAAAAATTACTTGGTTTCAGGTATTTGACTAAGAGATATCTTGCTGGGAAAAAGAGGTGGAAGTGGGATTTGAACCCATGTAGCTCCTGCACTTCGCTTCTAATTGGGAGCATGTGGCTCAACACGTTGAGCTACCTGAGAAGATATGAACATAGGGTAAACTTTAGGTCTTTTGAGGCAAGGATAAAATGTACAATGTCAATGCGCAGTTGCCTCTACAATTTATATTTCAAATCCGAGTGTGTCATCTGTCCACAGAATGTGATTTCGGATACACTAGCTGTCTGGTAAAAAAAAAAAAAACTTGGTTTCAGGTATTTGACTAAGAGATATCTTGCTGGGAAAAAAAGGTGGAAGTGGGATTTGAACCCATGTAGCTCCTGCACTTTGCTTCTAATTGGGAGCATGCGGCTCAACACGTTGAGCTACCAGAGAAGACATGAAGACAGGGTAAATTTTAGGTCTTTTGAGGCAAGGATAAAATGTACAATGTCAATGCGCAGTTGCCTCTACAATTTATATTTCAAATCCGAGTTTGTCATCTGTCCACAGAATGTGATTTCGGATACACTAGCTGTCTGGTAAAAAAAAATTACTTGGTTTCAGGTATTTGACTAAGAGATATCTTGCTGGGAAAAAAAGGTGGAAGTGGGATTTGAACTCATGTAGCTCCTGCACTTTGCTTCTAATTGGGAGCATGTAGCTCAACACGGTGAGCTACCAGAGAAGACATGAATGTGAGGTAAACTTTAGGTCTTTTGAGGCAAGGATAAAATGTACAATGTCAATGCGCAGTTGCCTCTACAATTTATATTTCAAATCCGAGTTTGTCATCTGTCCACAGAATGTGATTTCGGATACACTAGCTGTCTGGTAAAAAAAAATTACTTGGTTTCAGGTATTTGACTAAGAGATATCTTGCTGGGAAAAAAAGGTGGAAGTGGTATTTGAACCCATGTAGCTCCTGCACTTCGCTTCTAATTGGGAGCATGTGGATCAACACGTTGAGCTACCAGAGAAGACATGAAGATAGGGTAAACTTTAGGTCTTTTGAGGCAAGGATAAAATGTACAATGTCAATGCGCAGTTGCCTCTACAATTTATATTTCAAATCCGAGTTTGTCATCTGTCCACAGAATGTGATTTCGGATACACTAGCTGTCTGTTAAAAAAAAAATTACTTGGTTTCAGGTATTTGACTAAGAGATATCTTGCTGGGAAAAAAAGGTAAAAGTGGGATATGAACCCATGTAGCTCCTGCACTTCACTTCTAATTGGGAGCATGTGGCTCAACACGTTGAGCTACCAGAGAAGACATGAAGACAGGGTAAACTTTAGGTCTTTTTAGGCAAGGATAAAATGTACAATGTCAATGCGCAGTTGCCTCTACAATTTATATTTCAAATCCGAGTTTGTCATCTGTCCACAGAATGTGATTTAGGATACACTAGCTCTCTGGTAAAAAAAAATTACTTGGTTTCAGGTATTTGACTAAGAGATATCTTGCTGGGAAAAAAAGGTGGAAGTGGGATTTGAACCCATGTAGCTCCTGCACTTCGCTTCTAATTGGGAGCATGTGGCTCAACACGTTGAGCTACCAGAGAAGACATGAACATAGGGTAAACTTTAGGTCTTTTGAGGCAAGGATAAAATGTACAATGTCAATGCGCAGTTGCCTCTACAATTTATATTTCAAATCCGAGTTTGTCATCTGTCCACAGAATGTGATTTCGGATACACTAGCTGTCTGTTAAAAAAAAAATTACTTGGTTTCAGGTATTTGACTAAGAGATATCTTGCTGGGAAAAAAAGGTGGAAGTGGGATTTGAACCCATGTAGCTCATGCACTTCGCTTCTAATTGGGAGCATGTGGCTCAACACGTTGAGCTACCAGAGAAGACATGAAGACAGGGTAAACTTTAGGTCTTTTGAGGCAAGGATAAAATGTACAATGTCAATGCGCAGTTGCCTCTACAATTTATATTTCAAATCCGAGTTTGTCATCTGTCCACAGAATGTGATTTCGGATACACTAGCTGTCTGTTAAAAAAAAATTACTTGGTTTCAGGTATTTGACTAAGAGATATCTTGCTGGGAAAAAAAGGTAAAAGTGGGATATGAACCCATGTAGCTCCTGCACTTCACTTCTAATTGGGAGCATGTGGCTCAACACGTTGAGCTACCAGAGAAGACATGAAGACAGGGTAAACTTTAGGTCTTTTTAGGCAAGGATAAAATGTACAATGTCAATGCGCAGTTGCCTCTACAATTTATATTTCAAATCCGAGTTTGTCATCTGTCCACAGAATGTGATTTAGGATACACTAGCTGTCTGGTAAAAAAAAATTACTTGGTTTTAGGTATTTGACTAAGAGATATCTTGCTGGGAAAAAAAGGTGGAAGTGGGATTTGAACCCATGTAGCTCCTGCACTTCGCTTCTAATTGGGAGCATGTGGCTCAACACGTTGAGCTACCTGAGAAGATATGAAAATAGGGTAAACTTTAGGTCTTTTGAGGCAAGGATAAAATGTACAATGTCAATGCGCAGTTGCCTCTACAATTTATATTTCAAATCCGAGTTTGTCATCTGTCCACAGAATGTGATTTCGGATACACTAGCTGTCTGGTAAAAAAAAAAATTACTTGGTTTCAGGTATTTGACTAAGAGATATCTTGCTGGGAAAAAAAGGTGGAAGTGGGATTTGAACCCATGTAGCTCCTGCACTTCGCTTCTAATTGGGAGCATGTGGCTCAACACGTTGAGCTACCAGAGAAGACATGAAGACAGGGTAAACTTTAGGTCTTTTGAGGCAAGGATAAAATGTACAATGTCAATGCGCAGTTGCCTCTACAATTTATATTTCAAATCCGAGTTTGTCATCTGTCCACAGAATGTGATTTCGGATACACTAGCTGTCTGGTAAAAAAAAATTACTTGGTTTCAGGTATTTGACTAAGAGATATCTTGCTGGGAAAAAAAAGGTGGAAGTGGGATTGAACCCATGTAGCTCCTGCACTTCGCTTCTAATTGGGAGCATATGGCTCAACACGTTGAGCTACCAGAGAAGACATGAAGACAGGGTAAACTTTAGGTCTTTTGAGGCAAGGATAAAATGTACAATGTCAATGCGCAGTTGCCTCTACAATTTATATTTCAAATCCGAGTTTGTCATCTGTCCACAGAATGTGATTTCGGATACACTAGCTGTCTGTTAAAAAAAAAATTACTTGGTTTCAGGTATTTGACTAAGAGATATCTTGCTGGGAAAAAAAGGTAAAAGTGGGATATGAACCCATGTAGCTCCTGCACTTCACTTCTAATTGGGAGCATGTGGCTCAACACGTTGAGCTACCAGAGAAGACATGAAGACAGGGTAAACTTTAGGTCTTTTTAGGCAAGGATAAAATGTACAATGTCAATGCGCAGTTGCCTCTACAATTTATATTTCAAATCCGAGTTTGTCATCTGTCCACAGAATGTGATTTAGGATACACTAGCTCTCTGGTAAAAAAAAATTACTTGGTTTCAGGTATTTGACTAAGAGATATCTTGCTGGGAAAAAAAGGTGGAAGTGGGATTTGAACCCATGTAGCTCCAGCACTTCGCTTCTAATTGGGAGCATGTGGCTCAACACGTTGAGCTACCAGAGAAGACATGAAGACAGGGTAAACTTTAGGTCTTTTTAGGCAAGGATAAAATGTACAATGTCAATGCGCAGTTGCCTCTACAATTTATATTTCAAATCCGAGTTTGTCATCTGTCCACAGAATGTGATTTAGGATACACTAGCTCTCTGGTAAAAAAAAAATTACTTGGTTTTAGGTATTTGACTAAGAGATATCTTGCTGGGAAAAAAAGGTGGAAGTGGGATTTGAACCCATGTAGCTCCTGCACTTAGCTTCTAATTGGGAGCATGTGGCTCAACACGTTGAGCTACCAGAGAAGACATGAAGACAGGGTAAACTTTAGGTCTTTTGAGGCAAGGATAAAATGTACAATGTCAATGCGCAGTTGCCTCTACAATTTATATTTCAAATCCGAGTTTGTCATCTGTCCACAGAATGTGATTTCGGATACACTAGCTGTCTGGTAAAAAAAAATTACTTGGTTTCAGGTATTTGACTAAGAGATATCTTGCTGGGAAAAAAAGGTGGAAGTGGGATTTGAACCCATGTAGCTCCTGCACTTCGCTTCTAATTGGGAGCATGTGGCTCAACACGTTGAGCTACCAGAGAAGACATGAACATAGGGTAAACTTTAGGTCTTTTGAGGCAAGGATAAAATGTACAATGTCAATGCGCAGTTGCCTCTACAATTTATATTTCAAATCCGAGTTTGTCATCTGTCCACAGAATGTGATTTCGGATACACTAGCTGTCTGTTAAAAAAAAAATTACTTGGTTTCAGGTATTTGACTAAGAGATATCTTGCTGGGAAAAAAAGGTGGAAGTGGGATTTGAACCCATGTAGCTCATGCACTTCGCTTCTAATTGGGAGCATGTGGCTCAACACGTTGAGCTACCAGAGAAGACATGAAGACAGGGTAAACTTTAGGTCTTTTGAGGCAAGGATAAAATGTACAATGTCAATGCGCAGTTGCCTCTACAATTTATATTTCAAATCCGAGTTTGTCATCTGTCCACAGAATGTGATTTCGGATACACTAGCTGTCTGTTAAAAAAAATTACTTGGTTTCAGGTATTTGACTAAGAGATATCTTGCTGGGAAAAAAAGGTAAAAGTGGGATATGAACCCATGTAGCTCCTGCACTTCACTTCTAATTGGGAGCATGTGGCTCAACACGTTGAGCTACCAGAGAAGACATGAAGACAGGGTAAACTTTAGGTCTTTTTAGGCAAGGATAAAATGTACAATGTCAATGCGCAGTTGCCTCTACAATTTATATTTCAAATCCGAGTTTGTCATCTGTCCACAGAATGTGATTTAGGATACACTAGCTGTCTGGTAAAAAAAAAATTACTTGGTTTTAGGTATTTGACTAAGAGATATCTTGCTGGGAAAAAAAGGTGGAAGTGGGATTTGAACCCATGTAGCTCCTGCACTTCGCTTCTAATTGGGAGCATATGGCTCAACACGTTGAGCTACCAGAGAAGACATGAAGACAGGGTAAACTTTAGGTCTTTTGAGGCAAGGATAAAATGTACAATGTCAATGCGCAGTTGCCTCTACAATTTATATTTCAAATCCGAGTTTGTCATCTGTCCACAGAATGTGATTTCGGATACACTAGCTGTCTGGTAAAAATAATTACTTGGTTTCAGGTATTTGACAAAGAGATATCTTGCTGGGAAAAACAGGTGGAAGTGGGATTTGAACCCATGTAGCTCCTGCACTTCACTTCTAATTGGGAGCATGTGGCTCAACACATTGAGCTACCAGAGAAGACATGAAGACAGGGTAAACTTTAGGTCTTTTGAGGCAAGGATAAAATGTACAATGTCAATGCGCAGTTGCCTCTACAATTTATATTTCAAATCCGAGTTTGTCATCTGTGCACAGAATGTGATTTCGGATTCACTAGCTGTCTGGTAAAAAAAAATTACTTGGTTTCAGGTATTTGACTAAGAGATATCTTGCTGGGAAAAAAGGTGGAAGTGGGATTTGAACCCATGTAGCTCCAGCACTTCGCTTCTAATTGGGAGCATGTGGCTCAACACGTTGAGCTACCAGAGAAGACATGAAGACAGGGTAAACTTTAGGTCTTTTGAGGCAAGGATAAAATGTACAATGTCAATGCGCAGTTGCCTCTACAATTTATATTTCAAATCCGAGTTTGTCATCTGTCCACAGAATGTGATTTCGGATTCACTAGCTGTCTGGTAAAAAAAAATTACTTGGTTTCAGGTATTTGACTAAGAGATATCTTGCTGGGAAAAAGAGGTGGAAGTGGGATTTGAACCCATGTAGCTCCTGCACTTCACTTCTAATTGGGAGCATGTGGGTCAACACGTTGAGCTACCTGAGAAGATATGAACATAGGGTAAACTTTAGGTCTTTTGAGGCAAGGATAAAATGTACAATGTCAATCAATCAATCAATCAAATTTTATTTATATAGCGCTTTTTACAACAGTTGTTGTCACAAAGCAGCTTTACAAGTGCCGAGTCCTAGCCCCCAGTGAGCAAGCCAAAGGCGACAGTGGCAAGGAAAAACTCCCTAGTTTTTTTGCATGAGGAAGAAACCTTGAGAGGAACCAAGACTCAGGGGGGGAACCCATCCTCCTCTGGCCGACACCGGTCACCATGACAACAACAACAATATAGACAGAATGTAGACAGAATGTAAAAGATGCAATAATGTCCATTTAGACCGAAAAAGATGTAATAATGTCCATCATGGTGTAGGCATCCGGTTAGGCAGGAGGTGGCCGGCCAGGATGGATCGCTTGTCTCTCCTCATCTCATTATTCCTCAAGCAGGCGGGCAGCCATGTGGAGAAATGAAACAGGGAAAATTAGCTCTGTATGAGGACATATACGGGACAGGTAAAATTATAAACATTTCTGGAGTGTGGCAGCAACTCCGGCACTAAGTTAAATTATTACAGCCTAGCTAAAAAAAGGCAGAACCAGAAGGTAACATAGGCTTGGGGGCATTCTGAGACAATGGCATCCGTCCACTGCACTGTCAACAAACTTGAGTGACCACGAGCAGTGACAGGATGACAGCACCAGCACCCCAGTCTACCATAAAACCCTTCGTCTATGAACCCCTGGATCTGTACCTTTATCTAAGGGGGATATTAATTATCAAACGCTAGACTAAATAAGTGGGTTTTCAACCTAGATTTAAAGATTGTGACTGTGTCAGAGTCCCGGACACATTTAGGAAGATTATTCCAAAGCTGGGGGGCCTTATAAGAAAAGGCTCTTCCCCCTGCTGTTACCTTGTTAATTTGTGGAACTAATAACAGACCAGCACCCTGTGATCTTAGTTGACGTGGGGGTTCATAGTAGGAAATAAGTTCCTGGAGGTATTCAGGAGCAAGCCCGTGTAGTGCTTTGTATGCTAATAATAGAATTTTAAAATCAATACGAAATTTAACTGGGAGCCAATGCAGGGCTGATAGGACTGGTCTAATATGCTGAAATTTTCTAGTTCTGGTCAGAACTCTAGCTGCGGCATTTTGAACTACTTGAAGTTTATTTAGATTCTTATTTGAACATCCTGACAGTAGTGAATTGCAGTAGTCTAGTCTAGAGCTAACAAAGGCGTGCACCAATTTTTCTGCATCATCCTGTGATAATGCATTTCTTAATTTGGCAATGTTGCGGAGATGTAGAAAAGCTATCCTAGTAGTATTATCTATATATTTATCAAATGATAGGTCGGAGTCGAGTATGACGCCTAGGTTTTTGGCTACTGTGCCAGGTGTAATGGGACAGTCTGCAAGATTAAGCATTAAATTAGGAATTTTCTGTCTTGCGGCCTTAGGGCCCACAAGGAGAACTTCTGTTTTGTCCTCATTTAATTGTAGGAAGTTTAGAGACATCCAGCATTTAATATCTCTTACACAGGCCTCAATTTTTCCTAAACTGTCAATGCGCAGTTGCCTCTACAATTTATATTTCAAATCCGAGTGTGTCATCTGTCCACAGAATGTGATTTAGGATACACTAGCTGTCTGGTAAAAAAAAATTACTTGGTTTCAGGTATTTGACAAAGAGATATCTTGCTGGGAAAAAAAGGTGGAAGTGGGATTTAAACCCATGTAGCTCCTGCACTTCACTTCTAATTGGGAGCATGTGGCTCAACACGTTGAGCTACCAGAGAAGACATGAAGACAGGGTAAACTTTAGGTCTTTTGAGGCAAGGATAAAATGTACAATGTCAATGCGCAGTTGCCTCTACAATTTATATTTCAAATCCGAGTTTGTCATCTGTCCACAGAATGTGATTTCGGATTCACTAGCTGTCTGGTAAAAAAAAATTACTTGGTTTCAGGTATTTGACTAAGAGATATCTTGCTGGGAAAAAGAGGTGGAAGTGGGATTTGAACCCATGTAGCTCCTGCACTTCACTTCTAATTGGGAGCATGTGGGTCAACACGTTGAGCTACCTGAGAAGATATGAACATAGGGTAAACTTTAGGTCTTTTGAGGCAAGGATAAAATGTACAATGTCAATGCGCAGTTGCCTCTACAATTTATATTTCAAATCCGAGTGTGTCATCTGTCCACAGAATGTGATTTCGGATACACTAGCTGTCTGGTAAAAAAAAAAAAAAACTTGGTTTCAGGTATTTGACTAAGAGATATCTTGCTGGGAAAAAAAGGTGGAAGTGGGATTTGAACCCATGTAGCTCCTGCACTTTGCTTCTAATTGGGAGCATGCGGCTCAACACATTGAGCTACCAGAGAAGACATGAAGACAGGGTAAACTTTAGGTCTTTTGAGGCAAGGATAAAATGTACAATGTCAATGCGCAGTTGCCTCTACAATTTATATTTCAAATCCGAGTTTGTCATCTGTCCACAGAATGTGATTTCGGATACACTAGCTGTCTGGTAAAAAAAAAAAAAAAACTTGGTTTCAGGTATTTGACTAAGAGATATCTTGCTGGGAAAAAAAGGTGGAAGTGGGATTTGAACCCATGTAGCTCCTGCACTTTGCTTCTAATTGGGAGCATGCGGCTCAACACATTGAGCTACCAGAGAAGACATGAAGACAGGGTAAACTTTAGGTCTTTTGAGGCAAGGATAAAATGTACAATGTCAATGCGCAGTTGCCTCTACAATTTATATTTCAAATCCGAGTTTGTCATCTGTCCACAGAATGTGATTTCGGATTCACTAGCTGTCTGGTAAAAAAAAATTACTTGGTTTCAGGTATTTGACTAAGAGATATCTTGCTGGGAAAAAAAGGTAGAAGTGGGATTTGAACCCATGTAGCTCCAGCACTTCGCTTCTAATTGGGAGCATGCAGCTCAACACATTGAGCTACCAGAGAAGACATGAAGACAGGGTAAACTTTAGGTCTTTTGAGGCAAGGATAAAATGTACAATGTCAATGCGCAGTTGCCTCTACAATTTATATTTCAAATCCGAGTTTGTCATCTGTCCACAGAATGTGATTTCGGATTCACTAGCTGTCTGGTAAAAAAAAATTACTTGGTTTCAGGTATTTGACTAAGAGATATCTTGCTGGGAAAAAGAGGTGGAAGTGGGATTTGAACCCATGTAGCTCCTGCACTTCACTTCTAATTGGGAGCATGTGGGTCAACACGTTGAGCTACCTGAGAAGATATGAACATAGGGTAAACTTTAGGTCTTTTGAGGCAAGGATAAAATGTACAATGTCAATGCGCAGTTGCCTCTACAATTTATATTTCAAATCCGAGTGTGTCATCTGTCCACAGAATGTGATTTAGGATACACTAGCTGTCTGGTAAAAAAAAAATTACTTGGTTTCAGGTATTTGACTAAGAGATATCTTGCTGGGAAAAAAAGGTGGAAGTGGGATTTGAACCCATGTAGCTCCTGCACTTCGCTTCTAATTGGGAGCATGTGGCTCAACACGTTGAGCTACCAGAGAAGACATGAAGACAGGGTAAACTTTAGGTCTTTTGAGGCAAGGATAAAATGTACAATGTCAATGCGCAGTTGCCTCTACAATTTATATTTCAAATCCGAGTTTGTCATCTGTCCACAGAATGTGATTTCGGATACACTAGCTGTCTGGTAAAAAAAAATTACTTGGTTTCAGGTATTTGACTAAGAGATATCTTGCTGGGAAAAAAAGGTGGAAGTGGGATTTGAACCCATGTAGCTCCTGCACTTTGCTTCTAATTGGGAGCATGTGGCTCAACACGTTGAGCTACCAGAGAAGACATGAATGTGAGGTAAACTTTAGGTCTTTTGAGGCAAGGATAAAATGTACAATGTCAATGCGCAGTTGCCTCTACAATTTATATTTCAAATCCGAGTTTGTCATCTGTCCACAGAATGTGATTTCGGATACACTAGCTGTCTGGTAAAAAAAAATTACTTGGTTTCAGGTATTTGACAAAGAGATATCTTGCTGGGAAAAAAAGGTGGAAGTGGGATTTGAACCCATGTAGCTCCTGCACTTCGCTTCTAATTGGGAGCATGTGGCTCAACACGTTGAGCTACCAGAGAAGACATGAAGACAGGGTAAACTTTAGGTCTTTTGAGGCAAGGATAAAATGTACAATGTCAATGCGCAGTTGCCTCTACAATTTATATTTCAAATCCGAGTTTGTCATCTGTCCACAGAATGTGATTTCGGATACACTAGCTGTCTGGTAAAAAAAAAAATTACTTGGTTTCAGGTATTTGACTAAGAGATATCTTGCTGGGAAAAAAAGGTGGAAGTGGGATTTGAACCCATGTAGCTCCTGCACTTCGCTTCTAATTGGGAGCATGTGGCTCAACACGTTGAGCTACCAGAGAAGATATGAAGACAGGGTAAACTTTAGGTCTTTTGAGGCAAGGATAAAATGTACAATGTCAATGCGCAGTTGCCTCTACAATTTATATTTCAAATCCGAGTTTGTCATCTGTCCACAGAATGTGATTTCGGATACACTAGCTGTCTGGTAAAAAAAAAATTACTTGGTTTCAGGTATTTGACTAAGAGATATCTTGCTGGGAAAAAAAGGTGGAAGTGGGATTTGAACCCATGTAGCTCCTGCACTTCGCTTCTAATTGGGAGCATGTGGCTCAACACGTTGAGCTACCAGAGAAGACACGAAGACAGGGTAAACTTTAGGTCTTTTGAGGCAAGGATAAAATGTACAATGTCAATGCGCAGTTGCCTCTACAATTTATATTTCAAATCCGAGTTTGTCATCTGTCCACAGAATTGTGATTTAGGATACACTAGCTGTCTGGTAAAAAAAAAAATTACTTGGTTTCAGGTATTTGACTAAGAGATATCTTGCTGGGAAAAAAAGGTGTAAGTGGGATTTGAACCCATGTAGCTCCTGCACTTCGCTTCTAATTGGGAGCATGTGGCTCAACACGTTGAGCTACCAGAGAAGATATGAAGACAGGGTAAACTTTAGGTCTTTTGAGGCAAGGATAAAATGTACAATGTCAATGCGCAGTTGCCTCTACAATTTATATTTCAAATCCGAGTTTGTCATCTGTCCACAGAATGTGATTTCGGATACACTAGCTGTCTGGTAAAAAAAAATTACTTGGTTTCAGGTATTTGACTAAGAGATATCTTGCTGGGAAAAAAAGGTGGAAGTGGGATTTGAACCCATGTAGCTCCTGCACTTCGCTTCTAATTGGGAGCATGTGGCTCAACACGTTGAGCTACCAGAGAAGACATGAAGACAGGGTAAACTTTAGGTCTTTTGAGGCAAGGATAAAATGTACAATGTCAATGCGCAGTTGCCTCTACAATTTATATTTCAAATCCGAGTTTGTCATCTGTCCACAGAATGTGATTTCGGATACACTAGCTGTCTGGTAAAAAAAAATTACTTGGTTTCAGGTATTTGACAAAGAGATATCTTGCTGGGAAAAAAAGGTATAAGTGGGATTTGAACCCATGTAGCTCCAGCACTTCGCTTCTAATTGGGAGCATGTGGCTCAACACGTTGAGCTACCAGAGAAGACATGAAGACAGGGTAAACTTTAGGTCTTTTGAGGCAAGGATAAAATGTACAATGTCAATGCGCAGTTGCCTCTACAATTTATATTTCAAATCCGAGTTTGTCATCTGTCCACAGAATGTGATTTCGGATACACTAGCTGTCTGGTAAAAAAAAATTACTTGGTTTCGGGTATTTGACAAAGAGATATCTTGCTGGGAAAAACAGGTGGAAGTGGGATTTGAACCCATGTAGCTCCTGCACTTCACTTCTAATTGGGAGCATGTGGCTCAACACGTTGAGCTACCAGAGAAGACATGAAGACAGGGTAAACTTTAGGTCTTTTGAGGCAAGGATAAAATGTACAATGTCAATGCGCAGTTGCCTCTACAATTTATATTTCAAATCCGAGTTTGTCATCTGTCCACAGAATGTGATTTCGGATACACTAGCTGTCTGGTAAAAAAAAATTACTTGGTTTCAGGTATTTGACAAAGAGATATCTTGCTGGGAAAAACAGGTGGAAGTGGGATTTGAACCCATGTAGCTCCTGCACTTCACTTCTAATTGGGAGCATGTGGCTCAACACGTTGAGCTACCAGAGAAGACATGAAGACAGGGTAAACTTTAGGTCTTTTGAGGCAAGGATAAAATGTACAATGTCAATGCGCAGTTGCCTCTACAATTTATATTTCAAATCCGAGTTTGTCATCTGTCCACAGAATGTGATTTCGGATTCACTAGCTGTCTGGTAAAAAAAAATTACTTGGTTTCAGGTATTTGACTAAGAGATATCTTGCTGGGAAAAAGAGGTGGAAGTGGGATTTGAACCCATGTAGCTCCTGCACTTCACTTCTAATTGGGAGCATGTGGGTCAACACGTTGAGCTACCTGAGAAGATATGAAGACAGGGTAAACTTTAGGTCTTTTGAGGCAAGGATAAAATGTACAATGTCAATGCGCAGTTGCCTCTACAATTTATATTTCAAATCCGAGTTTGTCATCTGTCCACAGAATGTGATTTCGGATACACTAGCTGTCTGGTAAAAAAAAAAATTACTTGGTTTCAGGTATTTGACAAAGAGATATCTTGCTGGGAAAAAAAGGTGGAAGTGGGATTTGAACCCATGTAGCTCCTGCACTTTGCTTCTAATTGGGAGCATGTGGCTCAACACGTTGAGCTACCAGAGAAGACATGAATGTGAGGTAAACTTTAGGTCTTTTGAGGCAAGGATAAAATGTACAATGTCAATGCGCAGTTGCCTCTACAATTTATATTTCAAATCCGAGTTTGTCATCTGTCCACAGAATGTGATTTCGGATACACTAGCTGTCTGGTAAAAAAAAAAATTACTTGGTTTCAGGTATTTGACTAAGAGATATCTTGCTGGGAAAAAAAGGTGGATGTGGGATTTGAACCCATGTAGCTCCTGCACTTCGCTTCTAATTGGGAGCATGTGGCTCAACACGTTGAGCTACCAGAGAAGACATGAAGACAGGGTAAACTTTAGGTCTTTTGAGGCAAGGATAAAATGTACAATGTCAATGCGCAGTTGCCTCTACAATTTATATTTCAAATCCGAGTTTGTCATCTGTCCACAGAATGTGATTTAGGATACACTAGCTGTCTGGTAAAAAAAAAAATTACTTGGTTTCAGGTATTTGATTAAGAGATATCTTGCTGGGAAAAAAAGGTGTAAGTGGGATTTGAACCCATGTAGCTCCTGCACTTCGCTTCTAATTGGGAGCATGTGGCTCAACACGTTGAGCTACCAGAGAAGACATGAATATGAGGTAAACTTTAGGTCTTTTGAGGCAAGGATAAAATGTACAATGTCAATGCGCAGTTGCCTCTACAATTTATATTTCAAATCCGAGTTTGTCATCTGTCCACAGAATGTGATTTCGGATACACTAGCTGTCTGGTAAAAAAAAAATTACTTGGTTTCAGGTATTTGACTAAGAGATATCTTGCTGGGAAAATAAGGTGGAAGTGGGATTTGAACCCATGTAGCTCCTGCACTTCGCTTCTAATTGGGAGCATGTGGCTCAACACGTTGAGCTACCAGAGAAGACATGAAGACAGGGTAAACTTTAGGTCTTTTGAGGCAAGGATAAAATGTACAATGTCAATGCGCAGTTGCCTCTACAATTTATATTTCAAATCCGAGTTTGTCATCTGTCCACAGAATGTGATTTCGGATACACTAGCTGTCTGGTAAAAAAAAATTACTTGGTTTCAGGTATTTGACTAAGAGATATCTTGCTGGGAAAAAAAGGTGGAAGTGGGATTTGAACCCATGTAGCTCCTGCACTTCGCTTCTAATTGGGAGCATGTGGCTCAACACGTTGAGCTACCAGAGAAGACATGAAGACAGGGTAAACTTTAGGTCTTTTGAGGCAAGGATAAAATGTACAATGTCAATGCGCAGTTGCCTCTACAATTTATATTTCAAATCCGAGTTTGTCATCTGTCCACAGAATGTGATTTCGGATACACTAGCTGTCTGGTAAAAAAAAATTACTTGGTTTCAGGTATTTGACAAAGAGATATCTTGCTGGGAAAAAAAGGTGGAAGTGGGATTTGAACCCATGTAGCTCCTGCACTTCACTTCTAATTGGGAGCATGTGGCTCAACACGTTGAGCTACCAGAGAAGACATGAAGACAGGGTAAACTTTAGGTCTTTTGAGGCAAGGATAAAATGTACAATGTCAATGCGCAGTTGCCTCTACAATTTATATTTCAAATCCGAGTTTGTCATCTGTCCACAGAATGTGATTTCGGATACACTAGCTGTCTGGTAAAAAAAAATTACTTGGTTTCAGGTATTTGACAAAGAGATATCTTGCTGGGAAAAACAGGTGGAAGTGGGATTTGAACCCATGTAGCTCCTGCACTTCACTTCTAATTGGGAGCATGTGGCTCAACACGTTGAGCTACCAGAGAAGACATGAAGACAGGGTAAACTTTAGGTCTTTTGAGGCAAGGATAAAATGTACAATGTCAATGCGCAGTTGCCTCTACAATTTATATTTCAAATCCGAGTTTGTCATCTGTCCACAGAATGTGATTTCGGATACACTAGCTGTCTGTTAAAAAAAAATTACTTGGTTTCAGGTATTTGACTAAGAGATATCTTGCTGGGAAAAAAAGGTAAAAGTGGGATATGAACCCATGTAGCTCCTGCACTTCACTTCTAATTGGGAGCATGTGGCTCAACACGTTGAGCTACCAGAGAAGACATGAAGACAGGGTAAACTTTAGGTCTTTTTAGGCAAGGATAAAATGTACAATGTCAATGCGCAGTTGCCTCTACAATTTATATTTCAAATCCGAGTTTGTCATCTGTCCACAGAATGTGATTTAGGATACACTAGCTGTCTGGTAAAAAAAAATTACTTGGTTTTAGGTATTTGACTAAGAGATATCTTGCTGGGAAAAAAAGGTGGAAGTGGGATTTGAACCCATGTAGCTCCTGCACTTCGCTTCTAATTGGGAGCATGTGGCTCAACACGTTGAGCTACCTGAGAAGATATGAAAATAGGGTAAACTTTAGGTCTTTTGAGGCAAGGATAAAATGTACAATGTCAATGCGCAGTTGCCTCTACAATTTATATTTCAAATCCGAGTTTGTCATCTGTCCACAGAATGTGATTTCGGATACACTAGCTGTCTGGTAAAAAAAAAAATTACTTGGTTTCAGGTATTTGACTAAGAGATATCTTGCTGGGAAAAAAAGGTGGAAGTGGGATTTGAACCCATGTAGCTCCAGCACTTCGCTTCTAATTGGGAGCATGTGGCTCAACACGTTGAGCTACCAGAGAAGACATGAAGACAGGGTAAACTTTAGGTCTTTTGAGGCAAGGATAAAATGTACAATGTCAATGCGCAGTTGCCTCTACAATTTATATTTCAAATCCGAGTTTGTCATCTGTCCACAGAATGTGATTTCGGATACACTAGCTGTCTGGTAAAAAAAAATTACTTGGTTTCAGGTATTTGACTAAGAGATATCTTGCTGGGAAAAAAAGGTGGAAGTGGGATTTGAACCCATGTAGCTCCTGCACTTCGCTTCTAATTGGGAGCATGTGGCTCAACACGTTGAGCTACCAGAGAAGACATGAACATAGGGTAAACTTTAGGTCTTTTGAGGCAAGGATAAAATGTACAATGTCAATGCGCAGTTGCCTCTACAATTTATATTTCAAATCCGAGTTTGTCATCTGTCCACAGAATGTGATTTCGGATACACTAGCTGTCTGTTAAAAAAAAAATTACTTGGTTTCAGGTATTTGACTAAGAGATATCTTGCTGGGAAAAAAAGGTGGAAGTGGGATTTGAACCCATGTAGCTCATGCACTTCGCTTCTAATTGGGAGCATGTGGCTCAACACGTTGAGCTACCAGAGAAGACATGAAGACAGGGTAAACTTTAGGTCTTTTGAGGCAAGGATAAAATGTACAATGTCAATGCGCAGTTGCCTCTACAATTTATATTTCAAATCCGAGTTTGTCATCTGTCCACAGAATGTGATTTCGGATACACTAGCTGTCTGTTAAAAAAAAATTACTTGGTTTCAGGTATTTGACTAAGAGATATCTTGCTGGGAAAAAAAGGTGGAAGTGGGATTTGAACCCATGTAGCTCCTGCACTTTGCTTCTAATTGGGAGCATGTGGCTCAACACGTTGAGCTACCAGAGAAGACATGAATGTGAGGTAAACTTTAGGTCTTTTGAGGCAAGGATAAAATGTACAATGTCAATGCGCAGTTGCCTCTACAATTTATATTTCAAATCCGAGTTTGTCATCTGTCCACAGAATGTGATTTCGGATACACTAGCTGTCTGGTAAAAAAAAATTACTTGGTTTCAGGTATTTGACAAAGAGATATCTTGCTGGGAAAAAAAGGTGGAAGTGGGATTTGAACCCATGTAGCTCCTGCACTTCGCTTCTAATTGGGAGCATGTGGCTCAACACGTTGAGCTACCAGAGAAGACATGAAGACAGGGTAAACTTTAGGTCTTTTGAGGCAAGGATAAAATGTACAATGTCAATGCGCAGTTGCCTCTACAATTTATATTTCAAATCCGAGTTTGTCATCTGTCCACAGAATGTGATTTCGGATACACTAGCTGTCTGGTAAAAAAAAAAATTACTTGGTTTCAGGTATTTGACTAAGAGATATCTTGCTGGGAAAAAAAGGTGGAAGTGGGATTTGAACCCATGTAGCTCCTGCACTTCGCTTCTAATTGGGAGCATGTGGCTCAACACGTTGAGCTACCTGAGAAGATATGAAAATAGGGTAAACTTTAGGTCTTTTGAGGCAAGGATAAAATGTACAATGTCAATGCGCAGTTGCCTCTACAATTTATATTTCAAATCCGAGTTTGTCATCTGTCCACAGAATGTGATTTCGGATACACTAGCTGTCTGGTAAAAAAAAAAATTACTTGGTTTCAGGTATTTGACTAAGAGATATCTTGCTGGGAAAAAAAGGTGGAAGTGGGATTTGAACCCATGTAGCTCCTGCACTTCGCTTCTAATTGGGAGCATGTGGCTCAACACGTTGAGCTACCAGAGAAGACATGAAGACAGGGTAAACTTTAGGTCTTTTGAGGCAAGGATAAAATGTACAATGTCAATGGGCAGTTGCCTCTACAATTTATATTTCAAATCCGAGTTTGTCATCTGTCCACAGAATGTGATTTCGGATACACTAGCTGTCTGGTAAAAAAAAATTACTTGGTTTCAGGTATTTGACTAAGAGATATCTTGCTGGGAAAAAAAGGTGGAAGTGGGATTGAACCCATGTAGCTCCTGCACTTCGCTTCTAATTGGGAGCATATGGCTCAACACGTTGAGCTACCAGAGAAGACATGAAGACAGGGTAAACTTTAGGTCTTTTGAGGCAAGGATAAAATGTACAATGTCAATGCGCAGTTGCCTCTACAATTTATATTTCAAATCCGAGTTTGTCATCTGTCCACAGAATGTGATTTCGGATACACTAGCTGTCTGGTAAAAAAAAAAATTACTTGGTTTCAGGTATTTGACTAAGAGATATCTTGCTGGGAAAAAAAGGTGGAAGTGGGATTTGAACCCATGTAGCTCCTGCACTTCGCTTCTAATTGGGAGCATGTGGCTCAACACGTTGAGCTACCTGAGAAGATATGAAAATAGGGTAAACTTTAGGTCTTTTGAGGCAAGGATAAAATGTACAATGTCAATGCGCAGTTGCCTCTACAATTTATATTTCAAATCCGAGTTTGTCATCTGTCCACAGAATGTGATTTCGGATACACTAGCTGTCTGGTAAAAAAAAAAATTACTTGGTTTCAGGTATTTGACTAAGAGATATCTTGCTGGGAAAAAAAGGTGGAAGTGGGATTTGAACCCATGTAGCTCCTGCACTTCGCTTCTAATTGGGAGCATGTGGCTCAACACGTTGAGCTACCAGAGAAGACATGAAGACAGGGTAAACTTTAGGTCTTTTGAGGCAAGGATAAAATGTACAATGTCAATGGGCAGTTGCCTCTACAATTTATATTTCAAATCCGAGTTTGTCATCTGTCCACAGAATGTGATTTCGGATACACTAGCTGTCTGGTAAAAAAAAATTACTTGGTTTCAGGTATTTGACTAAGAGATATCTTGCTGGGAAAAAAAGGTGGAAGTGGGATTGAACCCATGTAGCTCCTGCACTTCGCTTCTAATTGGGAGCATATGGCTCAACACGTTGAGCTACCAGAGAAGACATGAAGACAGGGTAAACTTTAGGTCTTTTGAGGCAAGGATAAAATGTACAATGTCAATGCGCAGTTGCCTCTACAATTTATATTTCAAATCCGAGTTTGTCATCTGTCCACAGAATGTGATTTCGGATACACTAGCTGTCTGGTAAAAATAATTACTTGGTTTCAGGTATTTGACAAAGAGATATCTTGCTGGGAAAAACAGGTGGAAGTGGGATTTGAACCCATGTAGCTCCTGCACTTCACTTCTAATTGGGAGCATGTGGCTCAACACGTTGAGCTACCAGAGAAGACATGAAGACAGGGTAAACTTTAGGTCTTTTGAGGCAAGGATAAAATGTATAATGTCAATGCGCAGTTGCCTCTACAATTTATATTTCAAATCCGAGTTTGTCATCTGTCCACAGAATGTGATTTCGGATACACTAGCTGTCTGGTAAAAAAAAATTACTTGGTTTCAGGTATTTGACAAAGAGATATCTTGCTGGGAAAAAAAGGTGGAAGTGGGATTTGAACCCATGTAGCTCCTGCACTTCACTTCTAATTGGGAGCATGTGGCTCAACACGTTGAGCTACCAGAGAAGACATGAAGACAGGGTAAACTTTAGGTCTTTTGAGGCAAGGATAAAATGTACAATGTCAATGCGCAGTTGCCTCTACAATTTATATTTCAAATCCGAGTTTGTCATCTGTCCACAGAATGTGATTTCGGATTCACTAGCTGTCTGGTAAAAAAAAATTACTTGGTTTCAGGTATTTGACTAAGAGATATCTTGCTGGGAAAAAGAGGTGGAAGTGGGATTTGAACCCATGTAGCTCCTGCACTTCACTTCTAATTGGGAGCATGTGGGTCAACACGTTGAGCTACCTGAGAAGATATGAACATAGGGTAAACTTTAGGTCTTTTGAGGCAAGGATAAAATGTACAATGTCAATGCGCAGTTGCCTCTACAATTTATATTTCAAATCCGAGTGTGTCATCTGTCCACAGAATGTGATTTAGGATACACTAGCTGTCTGGTAAAAAAAAAATTACTTGGTTTCAGGTATTTGACTAAGAGATATCTTGCTGGGAAAAAAAGGTGGAAGTGGGATTTGAACCCATGTAGCTCCTGTACATTGCTTCTAATTGGAAGCATGTGGCTCAACACGTTGAGCTACCAGAGAAGACATGAACATAGGGTAAACTTTAGGTCTTTTGAGGCAAGGATAAAATGTACAATGTCAATGCACAGTTGCCTCTACAATTTATATTTCAAATCCGAGTTTGTCATCTGTCCACAGAATGTGATTTCGGATACACTAGCTGTCTGGTAAAAAAAAATTACTTGGTTTCAGGTATTTGACAAAGAGATATCTTGCTGGGAAAAAAAGGTGGAAGTGGGATTTGAACCCATGTAGCTCCAGCACGTCGCTTCTAATTGGGAGCATGTGGCTCAACACGTTGAGCTACCAGAGAAGACATGAAGACAGGGTAAACTTTAGGTCTTTTGAGGCAAGGATAAAATGTACAATGTCAATGTGCAGTTGCCTCTACAATTTATATTTCAAATCCGAGTTTGTCATCTGTCCACAGAATGTGATTTCGGATACACTAGCTGTCTGGTAAAAAAAAATTACTTGGTTTCAGGTATTTGACAAAGAGATATCTTGCTGGGAAAAAAAGGTGGAAGTGGGATTTGAACCCATGTAGCTCCTGCACTTCACTTCTAATTGGGAGCATGTGGCTCAACACTTTGAGCTACCAGAGAAGACATGAAGACAGGGTAAACTTTAGGTCTTTTGAGGCAAGGATAAAATGTACAATGTCAATGCGCAGTTGCCTCTACAATTTATATTTCAAATCCGAGTTTGTCATCTGTCCACAGAATGTGATTTCGGATTCACTAGCTGTCTGGTAAAAAAAAATTACTTGGTTTCAGGTATTTGACTAAGAGATATCTTGCTGGGAAAAAGAGGTGGAAGTGGGATTTGAACCCATGTAGCTCCTGCACTTCGCTTCTAATTGGGAGCATGTGGCTCAACACGTTGAGCTACCTGAGAAGATATGAACATAGGGTAAACTTTAGGTCTTTTGAGGCAAGGATAAAATGTACAATGTCAATGCGCAGTTGCCTCTACAATTTATATTTCAAATCCGAGTGTGTCATCTGTCCACAGAATGTGATTTCGGATACACTAGCTGTCTGGTAAAAAAAAAAAAACTTGGTTTCAGGTATTTGACTAAGAGATATCTTGCTGGGAAAAAAAGGTGGAAGTGGGATTTGAACCCATGTAGCTCCTGCACTTTGCTTCTAATTGGGAGCATGCGGCTCAACACGTTGAGCTACCAGAGAAGACATGAAGACAGGGTAAATTTTAGGTCTTTTGAGGCAAGGATAAAATGTACAATGTCAATGCGCAGTTGCCTCTACAATTTATATTTCAAATCCGAGTTTGTCATCTGTCCACAGAATGTGATTTCGGATACACTAGCTGTCTGGTAAAAAAAAATTACTTGGTTTCAGGTATTTGACTAAGAGATATCTTGCTGGGAAAAAAAGGTGGAAGTGGGATTTGAACTCATGTAGCTCCTGCACTTTGCTTCTAATTGGGAGCATGTAGCTCAACACGGTGAGCTACCAGAGAAGACATGAATGTGAGGTAAACTTTAGGTCTTTTGAGGCAAGGATAAAATGTACAATGTCAATGCGCAGTTGCCTCTACAATTTATATTTCAAATCCGAGTTTGTCATCTGTCCACAGAATGTGATTTCGGATACACTAGCTGTCTGGTAAAAAAAAATTACTTGGTTTCAGGTATTTGACTAAGAGATATCTTGCTGGGAAAAAAAGGTGGAAGTGGTATTTGAACCCATGTAGCTCCTGCACTTCGCTTCTAATTGGGAGCATGTGGATCAACACGTTGAGCTACCAGAGAAGACATGAAGATAGGGTAAACTTTAGGTCTTTTGAGGCAAGGATAAAATGTACAATGTCAATGCGCAGTTGCCTCTACAATTTATATTTCAAATCCGAGTTTGTCATCTGTCCACAGAATGTGATTTCGGATACACTAGCTGTCTGTTAAAAAAAAAATTACTTGGTTTCAGGTATTTGACTAAGAGATATCTTGCTGGGAAAAAAAGGTAAAAGTGGGATATGAACCCATGTAGCTCCTGCACTTCACTTCTAATTGGGAGCATGTGGCTCAACACGTTGAGCTACCAGAGAAGACATGAAGACAGGGTAAACTTTAGGTCTTTTTAGGCAAGGATAAAATGTACAATGTCAATGCGCAGTTGCCTCTACAATTTATATTTCAAATCCGAGTTTGTCATCTGTCCACAGAATGTGATTTAGGATACACTAGCTCTCTGGTAAAAAAAAATTACTTGGTTTCAGGTATTTGACTAAGAGATATCTTGCTGGGAAAAAAAGGTGGAAGTGGGATTTGAACCCATGTAGCTCCTGCACTTCGCTTCTAATTGGGAGCATGTGGCTCAACACGTTGAGCTACCAGAGAAGACATGAACATAGGGTAAACTTTAGGTCTTTTGAGGCAAGGATAAAATGTACAATGTCAATGCGCAGTTGCCTCTACAATTTATATTTCAAATCCGAGTTTGTCATCTGTCCACAGAATGTGATTTCGGATACACTAGCTGTCTGTTAAAAAAAAAATTACTTGGTTTCAGGTATTTGACTAAGAGATATCTTGCTGGGAAAAAAAAGGTGGAAGTGGGATTGAACCCATGTAGCTCCTGCACTTCGCTTCTAATTGGGAGCATATGGCTCAACACGTTGAGCTACCAGAGAAGACATGAAGACAGGGTAAACTTTAGGTCTTTTGAGGCAAGGATAAAATGTACAATGTCAATGCGCAGTTGCCTCTACAATTTATATTTCAAATCCGAGTTTGTCATCTGTCCACAGAATGTGATTTCGGATACACTAGCTGTCTGTTAAAAAAAAAATTACTTGGTTTCAGGTATTTGACTAAGAGATATCTTGCTGGGAAAAAAAGGTAAAAGTGGGATATGAACCCATGTAGCTCCTGCACTTCACTTCTAATTGGGAGCATGTGGCTCAACACGTTGAGCTACCAGAGAAGACATGAAGACAGGGTAAACTTTAGGTCTTTTTAGGCAAGGATAAAATGTACAATGTCAATGCGCAGTTGCCTCTACAATTTATATTTCAAATCCGAGTTTGTCATCTGTCCACAGAATGTGATTTAGGATACACTAGCTCTCTGGTAAAAAAAAATTACTTGGTTTCAGGTATTTGACTAAGAGATATCTTGCTGGGAAAAAAAGGTGGAAGTGGGATTTGAACCCATGTAGCTCCAGCACTTCGCTTCTAATTGGGAGCATGTGGCTCAACACGTTGAGCTACCAGAGAAGACATGAAGACAGGGTAAACTTTAGGTCTTTTTAGGCAAGGATAAAATGTACAATGTCAATGCGCAGTTGCCTCTACAATTTATATTTCAAATCCGAGTTTGTCATCTGTCCACAGAATGTGATTTAGGATACACTAGCTCTCTGGTAAAAAAAAAATTACTTGGTTTTAGGTATTTGACTAAGAGATATCTTGCTGGGAAAAAAAGGTGGAAGTGGGATTTGAACCCATGTAGCTCCTGCACTTAGCTTCTAATTGGGAGCATGTGGCTCAACACGTTGAGCTACCAGAGAAGACATGAAGACAGGGTAAACTTTAGGTCTTTTGAGGCAAGGATAAAATGTACAATGTCAATGCGCAGTTGCCTCTACAATTTATATTTCAAATCCGAGTTTGTCATCTGTCCACAGAATGTGATTTCGGATACACTAGCTGTCTGGTAAAAAAAAATTACTTGGTTTCAGGTATTTGACTAAGAGATATCTTGCTGGGAAAAAAAGGTGGAAGTGGGATTTGAACCCATGTAGCTCCTGCACTTCGCTTCTAATTGGGAGCATGTGGCTCAACACGTTGAGCTACCAGAGAAGACATGAACATAGGGTAAACTTTAGGTCTTTTGAGGCAAGGATAAAATGTACAATGTCAATGCGCAGTTGCCTCTACAATTTATATTTCAAATCCGAGTTTGTCATCTGTCCACAGAATGTGATTTCGGATACACTAGCTGTCTGTTAAAAAAAAAATTACTTGGTTTCAGGTATTTGACTAAGAGATATCTTGCTGGGAAAAAAAGGTGGAAGTGGGATTTGAACCCATGTAGCTCATGCACTTCGCTTCTAATTGGGAGCATGTGGCTCAACACGTTGAGCTACCAGAGAAGACATGAAGACAGGGTAAACTTTAGGTCTTTTGAGGCAAGGATAAAATGTACAATGTCAATGCGCAGTTGCCTCTACAATTTATATTTCAAATCCGAGTTTGTCATCTGTCCACAGAATGTGATTTCGGATACACTAGCTGTCTGTTAAAAAAAATTACTTGGTTTCAGGTATTTGACTAAGAGATATCTTGCTGGGAAAAAAAGGTAAAAGTGGGATATGAACCCATGTAGCTCCTGCACTTCACTTCTAATTGGGAGCATGTGGCTCAACACGTTGAGCTACCAGAGAAGACATGAAGACAGGGTAAACTTTAGGTCTTTTTAGGCAAGGATAAAATGTACAATGTCAATGCGCAGTTGCCTCTACAATTTATATTTCAAATCCGAGTTTGTCATCTGTCCACAGAATGTGATTTAGGATACACTAGCTGTCTGGTAAAAAAAAAATTACTTGGTTTTAGGTATTTGACTAAGAGATATCTTGCTGGGAAAAAAAGGTGGAAGTGGGATTTGAACCCATGTAGCTCCTGCACTTCGCTTCTAATTGGGAGCATGTGGCTCAACACGTTGAGCTACCAGAGAAGACATGAAGACAGGGTAAACTTTAGGTCTTTTTAGGCAAGGATAAAATGTACAATGTCAATGCGCAGTTGCCTCTACAATTTATATTTCAAATCCGAGTTTGTCATCTGTCCACAGAATGTGATTTCGGATACACTAGCTGTCTGGTAAAAAAAAATTACTTGGTTTCAGGTATTTGACTAAGAGATATCTTGCTGGGAAAAAAAACGTGGAAGTGGGATTGAACCCATGTAGCTCCTGCACTTCGCTTCTAATTGGGAGCATATGGCTCAACACGTTGAGCTACCAGAGAAGACATGAAGACAGGGTAAACTTTAGGTCTTTTGAGGCAAGGATAAAATGTACAATGTCAATGCGCAGTTGCCTCTACAATTTATATTTCAAATCCGAGTTTGTCATCTGTCCACAGAATGTGATTTCGGATACACTAGCTGTCTGGTAAAAATAATTACTTGGTTTCAGGTATTTGACAAAGAGATATCTTGCTGGGAAAAACAGGTGGAAGTGGGATTTGAACCCATGTAGCTCCTGCACTTCACTTCTAATTGGGAGCATGTGGCTCAACACATTGAGCTACCAGAGAAGACATGAAGACAGGGTAAACTTTAGGTCTTTTGAGGCAAGGATAAAATGTACAATGTCAATGCGCAGTTGCCTCTACAATTTATATTTCAAATCCGAGTTTGTCATCTGTGCACAGAATGTGATTTCGGATTCACTAGCTGTCTGGTAAAAAAAAATTACTTGGTTTCAGGTATTTGACTAAGAGATATCTTGCTGGGAAAAAAGGTGGAAGTGGGATTTGAACCCATGTAGCTCCAGCACTTCGCTTCTAATTGGGAGCATGTGGCTCAACACGTTGAGCTACCAGAGAAGACATGAAGACAGGGTAAACTTTAGGTCTTTTGAGGCAAGGATAAAATGTACAATGTCAATGCGCAGTTGCCTCTACAATTTATATTTCAAATCCGAGTTTGTCATCTGTCCACAGAATGTGATTTCGGATTCACTAGCTGTCTGGTAAAAAAAAATTACTTGGTTTCAGGTATTTGACTAAGAGATATCTTGCTGGGAAAAAGAGGTGGAAGTGGGATTTGAACCCATGTAGCTCCTGCACTTCACTTCTAATTGGGAGCATGTGGGTCAACACGTTGAGCTACCTGAGAAGATATGAACATAGGGTAAACTTTAGGTCTTTTGAGGCAAGGATAAAATGTACAATGTCAATCAATCAATCAATCAAATTTTATTTATATAGCGCTTTTTACAACAGTTGTTGTCACAAAGCAGCTTTACAAGTGCCGAGTCCTAGCCCCCAGTGAGCAAGCCAAAGGCGACAGTGGCAAGGAAAAACTCCCTAGTTTTTTTGCATGAGGAAGAAACCTTGAGAGGAACCAAGACTCAGGGGGGGAACCCATCCTCCTCTGGCCGACACCGGTCACCATGACAACAACAACAATATAGACAGAATGTAGACAGAATGTAAAAGATGCAATAATGTCCATTTAGACCGAAAAAGATGTAATAATGTCCATCATGGTGTAGGCATCCGGTTAGGCAGGAGGTGGCCGGCCAGGATGGATCGCTTGTCTCTCCTCATCTCATTATTCCTCAAGCAGGCGGGCAGCCATGTGGAGAAATGAAACAGGGAAAATTAGCTCTGTATGAGGACATATACGGGACAGGTAAAATTATAAACATTTCTGGAGTGTGGCAGCAACTCCGGCACTAAGTTAAATTATTACAGCCTAGCTAAAAAAAGGCAGAACCAGAAGGTAACATAGGCTTGGGGGCATTCTGAGACAATGGCATCCGTCCACTGCACTGTCAACAAACTTGAGTGACCACGAGCAGTGACAGGATGACAGCACCAGCACCCCAGTCTACCATAAAACCCTTCGTCTATGAACCCCTGGATCTGTACCTTTATCTAAGGGGGATATTAATTATCAAACGCTAGACTAAATAAGTGGGTTTTCAACCTAGATTTAAAGATTGTGACTGTGTCAGAGTCCCGGACACATTTAGGAAGATTATTCCAAAGCTGGGGGGCCTTATAAGAAAAGGCTCTTCCCCCTGCTGTTACCTTGTTAATTTGTGGAACTAATAACAGACCAGCACCCTGTGATCTTAGTTGACGTGGGGGTTCATAGTAGGAAATAAGTTCCTGGAGGTATTCAGGAGCAAGCCCGTGTAGTGCTTTGTATGCTAATAATAGAATTTTAAAATCAATACGAAATTTAACTGGGAGCCAATGCAGGGCTGATAGGACTGGTCTAATATGCTGAAATTTTCTAGTTCTGGTCAGAACTCTAGCTGCGGCATTTTGAACTACTTGAAGTTTATTTAGATTCTTATTTGAACATCCTGACAGTAGTGAATTGCAGTAGTCTAGTCTAGAGCTAACAAAGGCGTGCACCAATTTTTCTGCATCATCCTGTGATAATGCATTTCTTAATTTGGCAATGTTGCGGAGATGTAGAAAAGCTATCCTAGTAGTATTATCTATATATTTATCAAATGATAGGTCGGAGTCGAGTATGACGCCTAGGTTTTTGGCTACTGTGCCAGGTGTAATGGGACAGTCTGCAAGATTAAGCATTAAATTAGGAATTTTCTGTCTTGCGGCCTTAGGGCCCACAAGGAGAACTTCTGTTTTGTCCTCATTTAATTGTAGGAAGTTTAGAGACATCCAGCATTTAATATCTCTTACACAGGCCTCAATTTTTCCTAAACTGTCAATGCGCAGTTGCCTCTACAATTTATATTTCAAATCCGAGTGTGTCATCTGTCCACAGAATGTGATTTAGGATACACTAGCTGTCTGGTAAAAAAAAATTACTTGGTTTCAGGTATTTGACAAAGAGATATCTTGCTGGGAAAAAAAGGTGGAAGTGGGATTTAAACCCATGTAGCTCCTGCACTTCACTTCTAATTGGGAGCATGTGGCTCAACACGTTGAGCTACCAGAGAAGACATGAAGACAGGGTAAACTTTAGGTCTTTTGAGGCAAGGATAAAATGTACAATGTCAATGCGCAGTTGCCTCTACAATTTATATTTCAAATCCGAGTTTGTCATCTGTCCACAGAATGTGATTTCGGATTCACTAGCTGTCTGGTAAAAAAAAATTACTTGGTTTCAGGTATTTGACTAAGAGATATCTTGCTGGGAAAAAGAGGTGGAAGTGGGATTTGAACCCATGTAGCTCCTGCACTTCACTTCTAATTGGGAGCATGTGGGTCAACACGTTGAGCTACCTGAGAAGATATGAACATAGGGTAAACTTTAGGTCTTTTGAGGCAAGGATAAAATGTACAATGTCAATGCGCAGTTGCCTCTACAATTTATATTTCAAATCCGAGTGTGTCATCTGTCCACAGAATGTGATTTCGGATACACTAGCTGTCTGGTAAAAAAAAAAAAAAACTTGGTTTCAGGTATTTGACTAAGAGATATCTTGCTGGGAAAAAAAGGTGGAAGTGGGATTTGAACCCATGTAGCTCCTGCACTTTGCTTCTAATTGGGAGCATGCGGCTCAACACATTGAGCTACCAGAGAAGACATGAAGACAGGGTAAACTTTAGGTCTTTTGAGGCAAGGATAAAATGTACAATGTCAATGCGCAGTTGCCTCTACAATTTATATTTCAAATCCGAGTTTGTCATCTGTCCACAGAATGTGATTTCGGATACACTAGCTGTCTGGTAAAAAAAAAAAAAAAACTTGGTTTCAGGTATTTGACTAAGAGATATCTTGCTGGGAAAAAAAGGTGGAAGTGGGATTTGAACCCATGTAGCTCCTGCACTTTGCTTCTAATTGGGAGCATGCGGCTCAACACATTGAGCTACCAGAGAAGACATGAAGACAGGGTAAACTTTAGGTCTTTTGAGGCAAGGATAAAATGTACAATGTCAATGCGCAGTTGCCTCTACAATTTATATTTCAAATCCGAGTTTGTCATCTGTCCACAGAATGTGATTTCGGATTCACTAGCTGTCTGGTAAAAAAAAATTACTTGGTTTCAGGTATTTGACTAAGAGATATCTTGCTGGGAAAAAAAGGTAGAAGTGGGATTTGAACCCATGTAGCTCCAGCACTTCGCTTCTAATTGGGAGCATGCAGCTCAACACATTGAGCTACCAGAGAAGACATGAAGACAGGGTAAACTTTAGGTCTTTTGAGGCAAGGATAAAATGTACAATGTCAATGCGCAGTTGCCTCTACAATTTATATTTCAAATCCGAGTTTGTCATCTGTCCACAGAATGTGATTTCGGATTCACTAGCTGTCTGGTAAAAAAAAATTACTTGGTTTCAGGTATTTGACTAAGAGATATCTTGCTGGGAAAAAGAGGTGGAAGTGGGATTTGAACCCATGTAGCTCCTGCACTTCACTTCTAATTGGGAGCATGTGGGTCAACACGTTGAGCTACCTGAGAAGATATGAACATAGGGTAAACTTTAGGTCTTTTGAGGCAAGGATAAAATGTACAATGTCAATGCGCAGTTGCCTCTACAATTTATATTTCAAATCCGAGTGTGTCATCTGTCCACAGAATGTGATTTAGGATACACTAGCTGTCTGGTAAAAAAAAAATTACTTGGTTTCAGGTATTTGACTAAGAGATATCTTGCTGGGAAAAAAAGGTGGAAGTGGGATTTGAACCCATGTAGCTCCTGCACTTCGCTTCTAATTGGGAGCATGTGGCTCAACACGTTGAGCTACCAGAGAAGACATGAAGACAGGGTAAACTTTAGGTCTTTTGAGGCAAGGATAAAATGTACAATGTCAATGCGCAGTTGCCTCTACAATTTATATTTCAAATCCGAGTTTGTCATCTGTCCACAGAATGTGATTTCGGATACACTAGCTGTCTGGTAAAAAAAAATTACTTGGTTTCAGGTATTTGACTAAGAGATATCTTGCTGGGAAAAAAAGGTGGAAGTGGGATTTGAACCCATGTAGCTCCTGCACTTTGCTTCTAATTGGGAGCATGTGGCTCAACACGTTGAGCTACCAGAGAAGACATGAATGTGAGGTAAACTTTAGGTCTTTTGAGGCAAGGATAAAATGTACAATGTCAATGCGCAGTTGCCTCTACAATTTATATTTCAAATCCGAGTTTGTCATCTGTCCACAGAATGTGATTTCGGATACACTAGCTGTCTGGTAAAAAAAAATTACTTGGTTTCAGGTATTTGACAAAGAGATATCTTGCTGGGAAAAAAAGGTGGAAGTGGGATTTGAACCCATGTAGCTCCTGCACTTCGCTTCTAATTGGGAGCATGTGGCTCAACACGTTGAGCTACCAGAGAAGACATGAAGACAGGGTAAACTTTAGGTCTTTTGAGGCAAGGATAAAATGTACAATGTCAATGCGCAGTTGCCTCTACAATTTATATTTCAAATCCGAGTTTGTCATCTGTCCACAGAATGTGATTTCGGATACACTAGCTGTCTGGTAAAAAAAAAAATTACTTGGTTTCAGGTATTTGACTAAGAGATATCTTGCTGGGAAAAAAAGGTGGAAGTGGGATTTGAACCCATGTAGCTCCTGCACTTCGCTTCTAATTGGGAGCATGTGGCTCAACACGTTGAGCTACCAGAGAAGATATGAAGACAGGGTAAACTTTAGGTCTTTTGAGGCAAGGATAAAATGTACAATGTCAATGCGCAGTTGCCTCTACAATTTATATTTCAAATCCGAGTTTGTCATCTGTCCACAGAATGTGATTTCGGATACACTAGCTGTCTGGTAAAAAAAAAATTACTTGGTTTCAGGTATTTGACTAAGAGATATCTTGCTGGGAAAAAAAGGTGGAAGTGGGATTTGAACCCATGTAGCTCCTGCACTTCGCTTCTAATTGGGAGCATGTGGCTCAACACGTTGAGCTACCAGAGAAGACATGAAGACAGGGTAAACTTTAGGTCTTTTGAGGCAAGGATAAAATGTACAATGTCAATGCGCAGTTGCCTCTACAATTTATATTTCAAATCCGAGTTTGTCATCTGTCCACAGAATTGTGATTTAGGATACACTAGCTGTCTGGTAAAAAAAAAAATTACTTGGTTTCAGGTATTTGACTAAGAGATATCTTGCTGGGAAAAAAAGGTGTAAGTGGGATTTGAACCCATGTAGCTCCTGCACTTCGCTTCTAATTGGGAGCATGTGGCTCAACACGTTGAGCTACCAGAGAAGATATGAAGACAGGGTAAACTTTAGGTCTTTTGAGGCAAGGATAAAATGTACAATGTCAATGCGCAGTTGCCTCTACAATTTATATTTCAAATCCGAGTTTGTCATCTGTCCACAGAATGTGATTTCGGATACACTAGCTGTCTGGTAAAAAAAAATTACTTGGTTTCAGGTATTTGACTAAGAGATATCTTGCTGGGAAAAAAAGGTGGAAGTGGGATTTGAACCCATGTAGCTCCTGCACTTCGCTTCTAATTGGGAGCATGTGGCTCAACACGTTGAGCTACCAGAGAAGACATGAAGACAGGGTAAACTTTAGGTCTTTTGAGGCAAGGATAAAATGTACAATGTCAATGCGCAGTTGCCTCTACAATTTATATTTCAAATCCGAGTTTGTCATCTGTCCACAGAATGTGATTTCGGATACACTAGCTGTCTGGTAAAAAAAAATTACTTGGTTTCAGGTATTTGACAAAGAGATATCTTGCTGGGAAAAAAAGGTATAAGTGGGATTTGAACCCATGTAGCTCCAGCACTTCGCTTCTAATTGGGAGCATGTGGCTCAACACGTTGAGCTACCAGAGAAGACGTGAAGACAGGGTAAACTTTAGGTCTTTTGAGGCAAGGATAAAATGTACAATGTCAATGCGCAGTTGCCTCTACAATTTATATTTCAAATCCGAGTTTGTCATCTGTCCACAGAATGTGATTTCGGATACACTAGCTGTCTGGTAAAAAAAAATTACTTGGTTTCGGGTATTTGACAAAGAGATATCTTGCTGGGAAAAACAGGTGGAAGTGGGATTTGAACCCATGTAGCTCCTGCACTTCACTTCTAATTGGGAGCATGTGGCTCAACACGTTGAGCTACCAGAGAAGACATGAAGACAGGGTAAACTTTAGGTCTTTTGAGGCAAGGATAAAATGTACAATGTCAATGCGCAGTTGCCTCTACAATTTATATTTCAAATCCGAGTTTGTCATCTGTCCACAGAATGTGATTTCGGATACACTAGCTGTCTGGTAAAAAAAAATTACTTGGTTTCAGGTATTTGACAAAGAGATATCTTGCTGGGAAAAACAGGTGGAAGTGGGATTTGAACCCATGTAGCTCCTGCACTTCACTTCTAATTGGGAGCATGTGGCTCAACACGTTGAGCTACCAGAGAAGACATGAAGACAGGGTAAACTTTAGGTCTTTTGAGGCAAGGATAAAATGTACAATGTCAATGCGCAGTTGCCTCTACAATTTATATTTCAAATCCGAGTTTGTCATCTGTCCACAGAATGTGATTTCGGATTCACTAGCTGTCTGGTAAAAAAAAATTACTTGGTTTCAGGTATTTGACTAAGAGATATCTTGCTGGGAAAAAGAGGTGGAAGTGGGATTTGAACCCATGTAGCTCCTGCACTTCACTTCTAATTGGGAGCATGTGGGTCAACACGTTGAGCTACCTGAGAAGATATGAAGACAGGGTAAACTTTAGGTCTTTTGAGGCAAGGATAAAATGTACAATGTCAATGCGCAGTTGCCTCTACAATTTATATTTCAAATCCGAGTTTGTCATCTGTCCACAGAATGTGATTTCGGATACACTAGCTGTCTGGTAAAAAAAAAAATTACTTGGTTTCAGGTATTTGACAAAGAGATATCTTGCTGGGAAAAAAAGGTGGAAGTGGGATTTGAACCCATGTAGCTCCTGCACTTTGCTTCTAATTGGGAGCATGTGGCTCAACACGTTGAGCTACCAGAGAAGACATGAATGTGAGGTAAACTTTAGGTCTTTTGAGGCAAGGATAAAATGTACAATGTCAATGCGCAGTTGCCTCTACAATTTATATTTCAAATCCGAGTTTGTCATCTGTCCACAGAATGTGATTTCGGATACACTAGCTGTCTGGTAAAAAAAAAAATTACTTGGTTTCAGGTATTTGACTAAGAGATATCTTGCTGGGAAAAAAAGGTGGATGTGGGATTTGAACCCATGTAGCTCCTGCACTTCGCTTCTAATTGGGAGCATGTGGCTCAACACGTTGAGCTACCAGAGAAGACATGAAGACAGGGTAAACTTTAGGTCTTTTGAGGCAAGGATAAAATGTACAATGTCAATGCGCAGTTGCCTCTACAATTTATATTTCAAATCCGAGTTTGTCATCTGTCCACAGAATGTGATTTAGGATACACTAGCTGTCTGGTAAAAAAAAAAATTACTTGGTTTCAGGTATTTGATTAAGAGATATCTTGCTGGGAAAAAAAGGTGTAAGTGGGATTTGAACCCATGTAGCTCCTGCACTTCGCTTCTAATTGGGAGCATGTGGCTCAACACGTTGAGCTACCAGAGAAGACATGAATATGAGGTAAACTTTAGGTCTTTTGAGGCAAGGATAAAATGTACAATGTCAATGCGCAGTTGCCTCTACAATTTATATTTCAAATCCGAGTTTGTCATCTGTCCACAGAATGTGATTTCGGATACACTAGCTGTCTGGTAAAAAAAAAATTACTTGGTTTCAGGTATTTGACTAAGAGATATCTTGCTGGGAAAATAAGGTGGAAGTGGGATTTGAACCCATGTAGCTCCTGCACTTCGCTTCTAATTGGGAGCATGTGGCTCAACACGTTGAGCTACCAGAGAAGACATGAAGACAGGGTAAACTTTAGGTCTTTTGAGGCAAGGATAAAATGTACAATGTCAATGCGCAGTTGCCTCTACAATTTATATTTCAAATCCGAGTTTGTCATCTGTCCACAGAATGTGATTTCGGATACACTAGCTGTCTGGTAAAAAAAAATTACTTGGTTTCAGGTATTTGACTAAGAGATATCTTGCTGGGAAAAAAAGGTGGAAGTGGGATTTGAACCCATGTAGCTCCTGCACTTCGCTTCTAATTGGGAGCATGTGGCTCAACACGTTGAGCTACCAGAGAAGACATGAAGACAGGGTAAACTTTAGGTCTTTTGAGGCAAGGATAAAATGTACAATGTCAATGCGCAGTTGCCTCTACAATTTATATTTCAAATCCGAGTTTGTCATCTGTCCACAGAATGTGATTTCGGATACACTAGCTGTCTGGTAAAAAAAAATTACTTGGTTTCAGGTATTTGACAAAGAGATATCTTGCTGGGAAAAAAAGGTGGAAGTGGGATTTGAACCCATGTAGCTCCTGCACTTCACTTCTAATTGGGAGCATGTGGCTCAACACGTTGAGCTACCAGAGAAGACATGAAGACAGGGTAAACTTTAGGTCTTTTGAGGCAAGGATAAAATGTACAATGTCAATGCGCAGTTGCCTCTACAATTTATATTTCAAATCCGAGTTTGTCATCTGTCCACAGAATGTGATTTCGGATACACTAGCTGTCTGGTAAAAAAAAATTACTTGGTTTCAGGTATTTGACAAAGAGATATCTTGCTGGGAAAAACAGGTGGAAGTGGGATTTGAACCCATGTAGCTCCTGCACTTCACTTCTAATTGGGAGCATGTGGCTCAACACGTTGAGCTACCAGAGAAGACATGAAGACAGGGTAAACTTTAGGTCTTTTGAGGCAAGGATAAAATGTACAATGTCAATGCGCAGTTGCCTCTACAATTTATATTTCAAATCCGAGTTTGTCATCTGTCCACAGAATGTGATTTCGGATACACTAGCTGTCTGTTAAAAAAAAATTACTTGGTTTCAGGTATTTGACTAAGAGATATCTTGCTGGGAAAAAAAGGTAAAAGTGGGATATGAACCCATGTAGCTCCTGCACTTCACTTCTAATTGGGAGCATGTGGCTCAACACGTTGAGCTACCAGAGAAGACATGAAGACAGGGTAAACTTTAGGTCTTTTTAGGCAAGGATAAAATGTACAATGTCAATGCGCAGTTGCCTCTACAATTTATATTTCAAATCCGAGTTTGTCATCTGTCCACAGAATGTGATTTAGGATACACTAGCTGTCTGGTAAAAAAAAATTACTTGGTTTTAGGTATTTGACTAAGAGATATCTTGCTGGGAAAAAAAGGTGGAAGTGGGATTTGAACCCATGTAGCTCCTGCACTTCGCTTCTAATTGGGAGCATGTGGCTCAACACGTTGAGCTACCTGAGAAGATATGAAAATAGGGTAAACTTTAGGTCTTTTGAGGCAAGGATAAAATGTACAATGTCAATGCGCAGTTGCCTCTACAATTTATATTTCAAATCCGAGTTTGTCATCTGTCCACAGAATGTGATTTCGGATACACTAGCTGTCTGGTAAAAAAAAAAATTACTTGGTTTCAGGTATTTGACTAAGAGATATCTTGCTGGGAAAAAAAGGTGGAAGTGGGATTTGAACCCATGTAGCTCCAGCACTTCGCTTCTAATTGGGAGCATGTGGCTCAACACGTTGAGCTACCAGAGAAGACATGAAGACAGGGTAAACTTTAGGTCTTTTGAGGCAAGGATAAAATGTACAATGTCAATGCGCAGTTGCCTCTACAATTTATATTTCAAATCCGAGTTTGTCATCTGTCCACAGAATGTGATTTCGGATACACTAGCTGTCTGGTAAAAAAAAATTACTTGGTTTCAGGTATTTGACTAAGAGATATCTTGCTGGGAAAAAAAGGTGGAAGTGGGATTTGAACCCATGTAGCTCCTGCACTTCGCTTCTAATTGGGAGCATGTGGCTCAACACGTTGAGCTACCAGAGAAGACATGAACATAGGGTAAACTTTAGGTCTTTTGAGGCAAGGATAAAATGTACAATGTCAATGCGCAGTTGCCTCTACAATTTATATTTCAAATCCGAGTTTGTCATCTGTCCACAGAATGTGATTTCGGATACACTAGCTGTCTGTTAAAAAAAAAATTACTTGGTTTCAGGTATTTGACTAAGAGATATCTTGCTGGGAAAAAAAGGTGGAAGTGGGATTTGAACCCATGTAGCTCATGCACTTCGCTTCTAATTGGGAGCATGTGGCTCAACACGTTGAGCTACCAGAGAAGACATGAAGACAGGGTAAACTTTAGGTCTTTTGAGGCAAGGATAAAATGTACAATGTCAATGCGCAGTTGCCTCTACAATTTATATTTCAAATCCGAGTTTGTCATCTGTCCACAGAATGTGATTTCGGATACACTAGCTGTCTGTTAAAAAAAAATTACTTGGTTTCAGGTATTTGACTAAGAGATATCTTGCTGGGAAAAAAAGGTAAAAGTGGGATATGAACCCATGTAGCTCCTGCACTTCACTTCTAATTGGGAGCATGTGGCTCAACACGTTGAGCTACCAGAGAAGACATGAAGACAGGGTAAACTTTAGGTCTTTTTAGGCAAGGATAAAATGTACAATGTCAATGCGCAGTTGCCTCTACAATTTATATTTCAAATCCGAGTTTGTCATCTGTCCACAGAATGTGATTTAGGATACACTAGCTGTCTGGTAAAAAAAAAATTACTTGGTTTTAGGTATTTGACTAAGAGATATCTTGCTGGGAAAAAAAGGTGGAAGTGGGATTTGAACCCATGTAGCTCCTGCACTTCGCTTCTAATTGGGAGCATGTGGCTCAACACGTTGAGCTACCTGAGAAGATATGAAAATAGGGTAAACTTTAGGTCTTTTGAGGCAAGGATAAAATGTACAATGTCAATGCGCAGTTGCCTCTACAATTTATATTTCAAATCCGAGTTTGTCATCTGTCCACAGAATGTGATTTCGGATACACTAGCTGTCTGGTAAAAAAAAAAATTACTTGGTTTCAGGTATTTGACTAAGAGATATCTTGCTGGGAAAAAAAGGTGGAAGTGGGATTTGAACCCATGTAGCTCCTGCACTTCGCTTCTAATTGGGAGCATGTGGCTCAACACGTTGAGCTACCAGAGAAGACATGAAGACAGGGTAAACTTTAGGTCTTTTGAGGCAAGGATAAAATGTACAATGTCAATGCGCAGTTGCCTCTACAATTTATATTTCAAATCCGAGTTTGTCATCTGTCCACAGAATGTGATTTCGGATACACTAGCTGTCTGGTAAAAAAAAATTACTTGGTTTCAGGTATTTGACTAAGAGATATCTTGCTGGGAAAAAAAAGGTGGAAGTGGGATTGAACCCATGTAGCTCCTGCACTTCGCTTCTAATTGGGAGCATATGGCTCAACACGTTGAGCTACCAGAGAAGACATGAAGACAGGGTAAACTTTAGGTCTTTTGAGGCAAGGATAAAATGTACAATGTCAATGCGCAGTTGCCTCTACAATTTATATTTCAAATCCGAGTTTGTCATCTGTCCACAGAATGTGATTTCGGATACACTAGCTGTCTGGTAAAAATAATTACTTGGTTTCAGGTATTTGACAAAGAGATATCTTGCTGGGAAAAACAGGTGGAAGTGGGATTTGAACCCATGTAGCTCCTGCACTTCACTTCTAATTGGGAGCATGTGGCTCAACACGTTGAGCTACCAGAGAAGACATGAAGACAGGGTAAACTTTAGGTCTTTTGAGGCAAGGATAAAATGTACAATGTCAATGCGCAGTTGCCTCTACAATTTATATTTCAAATCCGAGTTTGTCATCTGTGCACAGAATGTGATTTCGGATTCACTAGCTGTCTGGTAAAAAAAAATTACTTGGTTTCAGGTATTTGACTAAGAGATATCTTGCTGGGAAAAAAGGTGGAAGTGGGATTTGAACCCATGTAGCTCCAGCACTTCGCTTCTAATTGGGAGCATGTGGCTCAACACGTTGAGCTACCAGAGAAGACATGAAGACAGGGTAAACTTTAGGTCTTTTGAGGCAAGGATAAAATGTACAATGTCAATGCGCAGTTGCCTCTACAATTTATATTTCAAATCCGAGTTTGTCATCTGTCCACAGAATGTGATTTCGGATTCACTAGCTGTCTGGTAAAAAAAAATTACTTGGTTTCAGGTATTTGACTAAGAGATATCTTGCTGGGAAAAAGAGGTGGAAGTGGGATTTGAACCCATGTAGCTCCTGCACTTCACTTCTAATTGGGAGCATGTGGGTCAACACGTTGAGCTACCTGAGAAGATATGAACATAGGGTAAACTTTAGGTCTTTTGAGGCAAGGATAAAATGTACAATGTCAATCAATCAATCAATCAAATTTTATTTATATAGCGCTTTTTACAACAGTTGTTGTCACAAAGCAGCTTTACAAGTGCCGAGTCCTAGCCCCCAGTGAGCAAGCCAAAGGCGACAGTGGCAAGGAAAAACTCCCTAGTTTTTTTGCATGAGGAAGAAACCTTGAGAGGAACCAAGACTCAGGGGGGGAACCCATCCTCCTCTGGCCGACACCGGTCACCATGACAACAACAACAATATAGACAGAATGTAGACAGAATGTAAAAGATGCAATAATGTCCATTTAGACCGAAAAAGATGTAATAATGTCCATCATGGTGTAGGCATCCGGTTAGGCAGGAGGTGGCCGGCCAGGATGGATCGCTTGTCTCTCCTCATCTCATTATTCCTCAAGCAGGCGGGCAGCCATGTGGAGAAATGAAACAGGGAAAATTAGCTCTGTATGAGGACATATACGGGACAGGTAAAATTATAAACATTTCTGGAGTGTGGCAGCAACTCCGGCACTAAGTTAAATTATTACAGCCTAGCTAAAAAAAGGCAGAACCAGAAGGTAACATAGGCTTGGGGGCATTCTGAGACAATGGCATCCGTCCACTGCACTGTCAACAAACTTGAGTGACCACGAGCAGTGACAGGATGACAGCACCAGCACCCCAGTCTACCATAAAACCCTTCGTCTATGAACCCCTGGATCTGTACCTTTATCTAAGGGGGATATTAATTATCAAACGCTAGACTAAATAAGTGGGTTTTCAACCTAGATTTAAAGATTGTGACTGTGTCAGAGTCCCGGACACATTTAGGAAGATTATTCCAAAGCTGGGGGGCCTTATAAGAAAAGGCTCTTCCCCCTGCTGTTACCTTGTTAATTTGTGGAACTAATAACAGACCAGCACCCTGTGATCTTAGTTGACGTGGGGGTTCATAGTAGGAAATAAGTTCCTGGAGGTATTCAGGAGCAAGCCCGTGTAGTGCTTTGTATGCTAATAATAGAATTTTAAAATCAATACGAAATTTAACTGGGAGCCAATGCAGGGCTGATAGGACTGGTCTAATATGCTGAAATTTTCTAGTTCTGGTCAGAACTCTAGCTGCGGCATTTTGAACTACTTGAAGTTTATTTAGATTCTTATTTGAACATCCTGACAGTAGTGAATTGCAGTAGTCTAGTCTAGAGCTAACAAAGGCGTGCACCAATTTTTCTGCATCATCCTGTGATAATGCATTTCTTAATTTGGCAATGTTGCGGAGATGTAGAAAAGCTATCCTAGTAGTATTATCTATATATTTATCAAATGATAGGTCGGAGTCGAGTATGACGCCTAGGTTTTTGGCTACTGTGCCAGGTGTAATGGGACAGTCTGCAAGATTAAGCATTAAATTAGGAATTTTCTGTCTTGCGGCCTTAGGGCCCACAAGGAGAACTTCTGTTTTGTCCTCATTTAATTGTAGGAAGTTTAGAGACATCCAGCATTTAATATCTCTTACACAGGCCTCAATTTTTCCTAAACTGTCAATGCGCAGTTGCCTCTACAATTTATATTTCAAATCCGAGTGTGTCATCTGTCCACAGAATGTGATTTAGGATACACTAGCTGTCTGGTAAAAAAAAATTACTTGGTTTCAGGTATTTGACAAAGAGATATCTTGCTGGGAAAAAAAGGTGGAAGTGGGATTTAAACCCATGTAGCTCCTGCACTTCACTTCTAATTGGGAGCATGTGGCTCAACACGTTGAGCTACCAGAGAAGACATGAAGACAGGGTAAACTTTAGGTCTTTTGAGGCAAGGATAAAATGTACAATGTCAATGCGCAGTTGCCTCTACAATTTATATTTCAAATCCGAGTTTGTCATCTGTCCACAGAATGTGATTTCGGATTCACTAGCTGTCTGGTAAAAAAAAATTACTTGGTTTCAGGTATTTGACTAAGAGATATCTTGCTGGGAAAAAGAGGTGGAAGTGGGATTTGAACCCATGTAGCTCCTGCACTTCACTTCTAATTGGGAGCACGTGGGTCAACACGTTGAGCTACCTGAGAAGATATGAACATAGGGTAAACTTTAGGTCTTTTGAGGCAAGGATAAAATGTACAATGTCAATGCGCAGTTGCCTCTACAATTTATATTTCAAATCCGAGTGTGTCATCTGTCCACAGAATGTGATTTCGGATACACTAGCTGTCTGGTAAAAAAAAAAAAAAACTTGGTTTCAGGTATTTGACTAAGAGATATCTTGCTGGGAAAAAAAGGTGGAAGTGGGATTTGAACCCATGTAGCTCCTGCACTTTGCTTCTAATTGGGAGCATGCGGCTCAACACATTGAGCTACCAGAGAAGACATGAAGACAGGGTAAACTTTAGGTCTTTTGAGGCAAGGATAAAATGTACAATGTCAATGCGCAGTTGCCTCTACAATTTATATTTCAAATCCGAGTTTGTCATCTGTCCACAGAATGTGATTTCGGATTCACTAGCTGTCTGGTAAAAAAAAATTACTTGGTTTCAGGTATTTGACTAAGAGATATCTTGCTGGGAAAAAAAGGTAGAAGTGGGATTTGAACCCATGTAGCTCCAGCACTTCGCTTCTAATTGGGAGCATGCAGCTCAACACATTGAGCTACCAGAGAAGACATGAAGACAGGGTAAACTTTAGGTCTTTTGAGGCAAGGATAAAATGTACAATGTCAATGCGCAGTTGCCTCTACAATTTATATTTCAAATCCGAGTTTGTCATCTGTCCACAGAATGTGATTTCGGATTCACTAGCTGTCTGGTAAAAAAAAATTACTTGGTTTCAGGTATTTGACTAAGAGATATCTTGCTGGGAAAAAGAGGTGGAAGTGGGATTTGAACCCATGTAGCTCCTGCACTTCACTTCTAATTGGGAGCATGTGGGTCAACACGTTGAGCTACCTGAGAAGATATGAACATAGGGTAAACTTTAGGTCTTTTGAGGCAAGGATAAAATGTACAATGTCAATGCGCAGTTGCCTCTACAATTTATATTTCAAATCCGAGTGTGTCATCTGTCCACAGAATGTGATTTAGGATACACTAGCTGTCTGGTAAAAAAAAAATTACTTGGTTTCAGGTATTTGACTAAGAGATATCTTGCTGGGAAAAAAAGGTGGAAGTGGGATTTGAACCCATGTAGCTCCTGCACTTCGCTTCTAATTGGGAGCATGTGGCTCAACACGTTGAGCTACCTGAGAAGATATGAACATAGGGTAAACTTTAGGTCTTTTGAGGCAAGGATAAAATGTACAATGTCAATGCGCAGTTGCCTCTACAATTTATATTTCAAATCCGAGTGTGTCATCTGTCCACAGAATGTGATTTCGGATACACTAGCTGTCTGGTAAAAAAAAAAAAAAACTTGGTTTCAGGTATTTGACTAAGAGATATCTTGCTGGGAAAAAAAGGTGGAAGTGGGATTTGAACCCATGTAGCTCCTGCACTTTGCTTCTAATTGGGAGCATGCGGCTCAACACATTGAGCTACCAGAGAAGACATGAAGACAGGGTAAACTTTAGGTCTTTTGAGGCAAGGATAAAATGTACAATGTCAATGCGCAGTTGCCTCTACAATTTATATTTCAAATCCGAGTTTGTCATCTGTCCACAGAATGTGATTTCGGATTCACTAGCTGTCTGGTAAAAAAAAATTACTTGGTTTCAGGTATTTGACTAAGAGATATCTTGCTGGGAAAAAAAGGTAGAAGTGGGATTTGAACCCATGTAGCTCCAGCACTTCGCTTCTAATTGGGAGCATGCAGCTCAACACATTGAGCTACCAGAGAAGACATGAAGACAGGGTAAACTTTAGGTCTTTTGAGGCAAGGATAAAATGTACAATGTCAATGCGCAGTTGCCTCTACAATTTATATTTCAAATCCGAGTTTGTCATCTGTCCACAGAATGTGATTTCGGATTCACTAGCTGTCTGGTAAAAAAAAATTACTTGGTTTCAGGTATTTGACTAAGAGATATCTTGCTGGGAAAAAGAGGTGGAAGTGGGATTTGAACCCATGTAGCTCCTGCACTTCACTTCTAATTGGGAGCATGTGGGTCAACACGTTGAGCTACCTGAGAAGATATGAACATAGGGTAAACTTTAGGTCTTTTGAGGCAAGGATAAAATGTACAATGTCAATGCGCAGTTGCCTCTACAATTTATATTTCAAATCCGAGTGTGTCATCTGTCCACAGAATGTGATTTAGGATACACTAGCTGTCTGGTAAAAAAAAATTACTTGGTTTCAGGTATTTGACTAAGAGATATCTTGCTGGGAAAAAAAGGTGGAAGTGGGATTTGAACCCATGTAGCTCCTGCACTTCGCTTCTAATTGGGAGCATGTGGCTCAACACGTTGAGCTACCAGAGAAGACATGAAGACAGGGTAAACTTTAGGTCTTTTGAGGCAAGGATAAAATGTACAATGTCAATGCGCAGTTGCCTCTACAATTTATATTTCAAATCCGAGTTTGTCATCTGTCCACAGAATGTGATTTCGGATACACTAGCTGTCTGGTAAAAAAAAATTACTTGGTTTCAGGTATTTGACTAAGAGATATCTTGCTGGGAAAAAAAGGTGGAAGTGGGATTTGAACCCATGTAGCTCCTGCACTTTGCTTCTAATTGGGAGCATGTGGCTCAACACGTTGAGCTACCAGAGAAGACATGAATGTGAGGTAAACTTTAGGTCTTTTGAGGCAAGGATAAAATGTACAATGTCAATGCGCAGTTGCCTCTACAATTTATATTTCAAATCCGAGTTTGTCATCTGTCCACAGAATGTGATTTCGGATACACTAGCTGTCTGGTAAAAAAAAATTACTTGGTTTCAGGTATTTGACAAAGAGATATCTTGCTGGGAAAAAAAGGTGGAAGTGGGATTTGAACCCATGTAGCTCCTGCACTTCGCTTCTAATTGGGAGCATGTGGCTCAACACGTTGAGCTACCAGAGAAGACATGAAGACAGGGTAAACTTTAGGTCTTTTGAGGCAAGGATAAAATGTACAATGTCAATGCGCAGTTGCCTCTACAATTTATATTTCAAATCCGAGTTTGTCATCTGTCCACAGAATGTGATTTCGGATACACTAGCTGTCTGGTAAAAAAAAAAATTACTTGGTTTCAGGTATTTGACTAAGAGATATCTTGCTGGGAAAAAAAGGTGGAAGTGGGATTTGAACCCATGTAGCTCCTGCACTTCGCTTCTAATTGGGAGCATGTGGCTCAACACGTTGAGCTACCAGAGAAGATATGAAGACAGGGTAAACTTTAGGTCTTTTGAGGCAAGGATAAAATGTACAATGTCAATGCGCAGTTGCCTCTACAATTTATATTTCAAATCCGAGTTTGTCATCTGTCCACAGAATGTGATTTCGGATACACTAGCTGTCTGGTAAAAAAAAAATTACTTGGTTTCAGGTATTTGACTAAGAGATATCTTGCTGGGAAAAAAAGGTGGAAGTGGGATTTGAACCCATGTAGCTCCTGCACTTCGCTTCTAATTGGGAGCATGTGGCTCAACACGTTGAGCTACCAGAGAAGACATGAAGACAGGGTAAACTTTAGGTCTTTTGAGGCAAGGATAAAATGTACAATGTCAATGCGCAGTTGCCTCTACAATTTATATTTCAAATCCGAGTTTGTCATCTGTCCACAGAATTGTGATTTAGGATACACTAGCTGTCTGGTAAAAAAAAAAATTACTTGGTTTCAGGTATTTGACTAAGAGATATCTTGCTGGGAAAAAAAGGTGTAAGTGGGATTTGAACCCATGTAGCTCCTGCACTTCGCTTCTAATTGGGAGCATGTGGCTCAACACGTTGAGCTACCAGAGAAGATATGAAGACAGGGTAAACTTTAGGTCTTTTGAGGCAAGGATAAAATGTACAATGTCAATGCGCAGTTGCCTCTACAATTTATATTTCAAATCCGAGTTTGTCATCTGTCCACAGAATGTGATTTCGGATACACTAGCTGTCTGGTAAAAAAAAATTACTTGGTTTCAGGTATTTGACTAAGAGATATCTTGCTGGGAAAAAAAGGTGGAAGTGGGATTTGAACCCATGTAGCTCCTGCACTTCGCTTCTAATTGGGAGCATGTGGCTCAACACGTTGAGCTACCAGAGAAGACATGAAGACAGGGTAAACTTTAGGTCTTTTGAGGCAAGGATAAAATGTACAATGTCAATGCGCAGTTGCCTCTACAATTTATATTTCAAATCCGAGTTTGTCATCTGTCCACAGAATGTGATTTCGGATACACTAGCTGTCTGGTAAAAAAAAATTACTTGGTTTCAGGTATTTGACAAAGAGATATCTTGCTGGGAAAAAAAGGTATAAGTGGGATTTGAACCCATGTAGCTCCAGCACTTCGCTTCTAATTGGGAGCATGTGGCTCAACACGTTGAGCTACCAGAGAAGACATGAAGACAGGGTAAACTTTAGGTCTTTTGAGGCAAGGATAAAATGTACAATGTCAATGCGCAGTTGCCTCTACAATTTATATTTCAAATCCGAGTTTGTCATCTGTCCACAGAATGTGATTTCGGATACACTAGCTGTCTGGTAAAAAAAAATTACTTGGTTTCGGGTATTTGACAAAGAGATATCTTGCTGGGAAAAACAGGTGGAAGTGGGATTTGAACCCATGTAGCTCCTGCACTTCACTTCTAATTGGGAGCATGTGGCTCAACACGTTGAGCTACCAGAGAAGACATGAAGACAGGGTAAACTTTAGGTCTTTTGAGGCAAGGATAAAATGTACAATGTCAATGCGCAGTTGCCTCTACAATTTATATTTCAAATCCGAGTTTGTCATCTGTCCACAGAATGTGATTTCGGATACACTAGCTGTCTGGTAAAAAAAAATTACTTGGTTTCAGGTATTTGACAAAGAGATATCTTGCTGGGAAAAACAGGTGGAAGTGGGATTTGAACCCATGTAGCTCCTGCACTTCACTTCTAATTGGGAGCATGTGGCTCAACACGTTGAGCTACCAGAGAAGACATGAAGACAGGGTAAACTTTAGGTCTTTTGAGGCAAGGATAAAATGTACAATGTCAATGCGCAGTTGCCTCTACAATTTATATTTCAAATCCGAGTTTGTCATCTGTCCACAGAATGTGATTTCGGATTCACTAGCTGTCTGGTAAAAAAAAATTACTTGGTTTCAGGTATTTGACTAAGAGATATCTTGCTGGGAAAAAAAGGTGTAAGTGGGATTTGAACCCATGTAGCTCCTGCACTTCGCTTCTAATTGGGAGCATGTGGCTCAACACGTTGAGCTACCAGAGAAGATATGAAGACAGGGTAAACTTTAGGTCTTTTGAGGCAAGGATAAAATGTACAATGTCAATGCGCAGTTGCCTCTACAATTTATATTTCAAATCCGAGTTTGTCATCTGTCCACAGAATGTGATTTCGGATACACTAGCTGTCTGGTAAAAAAAAATTACTTGGTTTCAGGTATTTGACTAAGAGATATCTTGCTGGGAAAAAAAGGTGGAAGTGGGATTTGAACCCATGTAGCTCCTGCACTTCGCTTCTAATTGGGAGCATGTGGCTCAACACGTTGAGCTACCAGAGAAGACATGAAGACAGGGTAAACTTTAGGTCTTTTGAGGCAAGGATAAAATGTACAATGTCAATGCGCAGTTGCCTCTACAATTTATATTTCAAATCCGAGTTTGTCATCTGTCCACAGAATGTGATTTCGGATACACTAGCTGTCTGGTAAAAAAAAATTACTTGGTTTCAGGTATTTGACAAAGAGATATCTTGCTGGGAAAAAAAGGTATAAGTGGGATTTGAACCCATGTAGCTCCAGCACTTCGCTTCTAATTGGGAGCATGTGGCTCAACACGTTGAGCTACCAGAGAAGACATGAAGACAGGGTAAACTTTAGGTCTTTTGAGGCAAGGATAAAATGTACAATGTCAATGCGCAGTTGCCTCTACAATTTATATTTCAAATCCGAGTTTGTCATCTGTCCACAGAATGTGATTTCGGATACACTAGCTGTCTGGTAAAAAAAAATTACTTGGTTTCGGGTATTTGACAAAGAGATATCTTGCTGGGAAAAACAGGTGGAAGTGGGATTTGAACCCATGTAGCTCCTGCACTTCACTTCTAATTGGGAGCATGTGGCTCAACACGTTGAGCTACCAGAGAAGACATGAAGACAGGGTAAACTTTAGGTCTTTTGAGGCAAGGATAAAATGTACAATGTCAATGCGCAGTTGCCTCTACAATTTATATTTCAAATCCGAGTTTGTCATCTGTCCACAGAATGTGATTTCGGATACACTAGCTGTCTGGTAAAAAAAAATTACTTGGTTTCAGGTATTTGACAAAGAGATATCTTGCTGGGAAAAACAGGTGGAAGTGGGATTTGAACCCATGTAGCTCCTGCACTTCACTTCTAATTGGGAGCATGTGGCTCAACACGTTGAGCTACCAGAGAAGACATGAAGACAGGGTAAACTTTAGGTCTTTTGAGGCAAGGATAAAATGTACAATGTCAATGCGCAGTTGCCTCTACAATTTATATTTCAAATCCGAGTTTGTCATCTGTCCACAGAATGTGATTTCGGATTCACTAGCTGTCTGGTAAAAAAAAATTACTTGGTTTCAGGTATTTGACTAAGAGATATCTTGCTGGGAAAAAGAGGTGGAAGTGGGATTTGAACCCATGTAGCTCCTGCACTTCACTTCTAATTGGGAGCATGTGGGTCAACACGTTGAGCTACCTGAGAAGATATGAAGACAGGGTAAACTTTAGGTCTTTTGAGGCAAGGATAAAATGTACAATGTCAATGCGCAGTTGCCTCTACAATTTATATTTCAAATCCGAGTTTGTCATCTGTCCACAGAATGTGATTTCGGATACACTAGCTGTCTGGTAAAAAAAAAAATTACTTGGTTTCAGGTATTTGACAAAGAGATATCTTGCTGGGAAAAAAAGGTGGAAGTGGGATTTGAACCCATGTAGCTCCTGCACTTTGCTTCTACTTGGGAGCATGTGGCTCAACACGTTGAGCTACCAGAGAAGACATGAATGTGAGGTAAACTTTAGGTCTTTTGAGGCAAGGATAAAATGTACAATGTCAATGCGCAGTTGCCTCTACAATTTATATTTCAAATCCGAGTTTGTCATCTGTCCACAGAATGTGATTTCGGATACACTAGCTGTCTGGTAAAAAAAAAATTACTTGGTTTCAGGTATTTGACTAAGAGATATCTTGCTGGGAAAATAAGGTGGAAGTGGGATTTGAACCCATGTAGCTCCTGCACTTCGCTTCTAATTGGGAGCATGTGGCTCAACACGTTGAGCTACCAGAGAAGACATGAAGACAGGGTAAACTTTAGGTCTTTTGAGGCAAGGATAAAATGTACAATGTCAATGCGCAGTTGCCTCTACAATTTATATTTCAAATCCGAGTTTGTCATCTGTCCACAGAATGTGATTTCGGATACACTAGCTGTCTGGTAAAAAAAAATTACTTGGTTTCAGGTATTTGACTAAGAGATATCTTGCTGGGAAAAAAAGGTGGAAGTGGGATTTGAACCCATGTAGCTCCTGCACTTCGCTTCTAATTGGGAGCATGTGGCTCAACACGTTGAGCTACCAGAGAAGACATGAAGACAGGGTAAACTTTAGGTCTTTTGAGGCAAGGATAAAATGTACAATGTCAATGCGCAGTTGCCTCTACAATTTATATTTCAAATCCGAGTTTGTCATCTGTCCACAGAATGTGATTTCGGATACACTAGCTGTCTGGTAAAAAAAAATTACTTGGTTTCAGGTATTTGACAAAGAGATATCTTGCTGGGAAAAAAAGGTGGAAGTGGGATTTGAACCCATGTAGCTCCTGCACTTCACTTCTAATTGGGAGCATGTGGCTCAACACGTTGAGCTACCAGAGAAGACATGAAGACAGGGTAAACTTTAGGTCTTTTGAGGCAAGGATAAAATGTACAATGTCAATGCGCAGTTGCCTCTACAATTTATATTTCAAATCCGAGTTTGTCATCTGTCCACAGAATGTGATTTCGGATACACTAGCTGTCTGGTAAAAAAAAATTACTTGGTTTCAGGTATTTGACAAAGAGATATCTTGCTGGGAAAAACAGGTGGAAGTGGGATTTGAACCCATGTAGCTCCTGCACTTCACTTCTAATTGGGAGCATGTGGCTCAACACGTTGAGCTACCAGAGAAGACATGAAGACAGGGTAAACTTTAGGTCTTTTGAGGCAAGGATAAAATGTACAATGTCAATGCGCAGTTGCCTCTACAATTTATATTTCAAATCCGAGTTTGTCATCTGTCCACAGAATGTGATTTCGGATTCACTAGCTGTCTGGTAAAAAAAAATTACTTGGTTTCAGGTATTTGACTAAGAGATATCTTGCTGGGAAAAAAAGGTGGAAGTGGGATTTGAACCCATGTAGCTCCTGCACTTCGCTTCTAATTGGGAGCATGTGGCTCAACACGTTGAGCTACCAGAGAAGATATGAAGACAGGGTAAACTTTAGGTCTTTTGAGGCAAGGATAAAATGTACAATGTCAATGCGCAGTTGCCTCTACAATTTATATTTCAAATCCGAGTTTGTCATCTGTCCACAGAATGTGATTTCGGATACACTAGCTGTCTGGTAAAAAAAAAATTACTTGGTTTCAGGTATTTGACTAAGAGATATCTTGCTGGGAAAAAAAGGTGGAAGTGGGATTTGAACCCATGTAGCTCCTGCACTTCGCTTCTAATTGGGAGCATGTGGCTCAACACGTTGAGCTACCAGAGAAGACATGAAGACAGGGTAAACTTTAGGTCTTTTGAGGCAAGGATAAAATGTACAATGTCAATGCGCAGTTGCCTCTACAATTTATATTTCAAATCCGAGTTTGTCATCTGTCCACAGAATTGTGATTTAGGATACACTAGCTGTCTGGTAAAAAAAAAAATTACTTGGTTTCAGGTATTTGACTAAGAGATATCTTGCTGGGAAAAAAAGGTGTAAGTGGGATTTGAACCCATGTAGCTCCTGCACTTCGCTTCTAATTGGGAGCATGTGGCTCAACACGTTGAGCTACCAGAGAAGATATGAAGACAGGGTAAACTTTAGGTCTTTTGAGGCAAGGATAAAATGTACAATGTCAATGCGCAGTTGCCTCTACAATTTATATTTCAAATCCGAGTTTGTCATCTGTCCACAGAATGTGATTTCGGATACACTAGCTGTCTGGTAAAAAAAAATTACTTGGTTTCAGGTATTTGACTAAGAGATATCTTGCTGGGAAAAAAAGGTGGAAGTGGGATTTGAACCCATGTAGCTCCTGCACTTCGCTTCTAATTGGGAGCATGTGGCTCAACACGTTGAGCTACCAGAGAAGACATGAAGACAGGGTAAACTTTAGGTCTTTTGAGGCAAGGATAAAATGTACAATGTCAATGCGCAGTTGCCTCTACAATTTATATTTCAAATCCGAGTTTGTCATCTGTCCACAGAATGTGATTTCGGATACACTAGCTGTCTGGTAAAAAAAAAATTACTTGGTTTCAGGTATTTGACAAAGAGATATCTTGCTGGGAAAAAAAGGTATAAGTGGGATTTGAACCCATGTAGCTCCAGCACTTCGCTTCTAATTGGGAGCATGTGGCTCAACACGTTGAGCTACCAGAGAAGACATGAAGACAGGGTAAACTTTAGGTCTTTTGAGGCAAGGATAAAATGTACAATGTCAATGCGCAGTTGCCTCTACAATTTATATTTCAAATCCGAGTTTGTCATCTGTCCACAGAATGTGATTTCGGATACACTAGCTGTCTGGTAAAAAAAAATTACTTGGTTTCGGGTATTTGACAAAGAGATATCTTGCTGGGAAAAACAGGTGGAAGTGGGATTTGAACCCATGTAGCTCCTGCACTTCACTTCTAATTGGGAGCATGTGGCTCAACACGTTGAGCTACCAGAGAAGACATGAAGACAGGGTAAACTTTAGGTCTTTTGAGGCAAGGATAAAATGTACAATGTCAATGCGCAGTTGCCTCTACAATTTATATTTCAAATCCGAGTTTGTCATCTGTCCACAGAATGTGATTTCGGATACACTAGCTGTCTGGTAAAAAAAAATTACTTGGTTTCAGGTATTTGACAAAGAGATATCTTGCTGGGAAAAACAGGTGGAAGTGGGATTTGAACCCATGTAGCTCCTGCACTTCACTTCTAATTGGGAGCATGTGGCTCAACACGTTGAGCTACCAGAGAAGACATGAAGACAGGGTAAACTTTAGGTCTTTTGAGGCAAGGATAAAATGTACAATGTCAATGCGCAGTTGCCTCTACAATTTATATTTCAAATCCGAGTTTGTCATCTGTCCACAGAATGTGATTTCGGATTCACTAGCTGTCTGGTAAAAAAAAATTACTTGGTTTCAGGTATTTGACTAAGAGATATCTTGCTGGGAAAAAGAGGTGGAGGTGGGATTTGAACCCATGTAGCTCCTGCACTTCACTTCTAATTGGGAGCATGTGGGTCAACACGTTGAGCTACCTGAGAAGATATGAAGACAGGGTAAACTTTAGGTCTTTTGAGGCAAGGATAAAATGTACAATGTCAATGCGCAGTTGCCTCTACAATTTATATTTCAAATCCGAGTTTGTCATCTGTCCACAGAATGTGATTTCGGATACACTAGCTGTCTGGTAAAAAAAAAAATTACTTGGTTTCAGGTATTTGACAAAGAGATATCTTGCTGGGAAAAAAAGGTGGAAGTGGGATTTGAACCCATGTAGCTCCTGCACTTTGCTTCTAATTGGGAGCATGTGGCTCAACACGTTGAGCTACCAGAGAAGACATGAATGTGAGGTAAACTTTAGGTCTTTTGAGGCAAGGATAAAATGTACAATGTCAATGCGCAGTTGCCTCTACAATTTATATTTCAAATCCGAGTTTGTCATCTGTCCACAGAATGTGATTTCGGATACACTAGCTGTCTGGTAAAAAAAAAAATTACTTGGTTTCAGGTATTTGACTAAGAGATATCTTGCTGGGAAAAAAAGGTGGATGTGGGATTTGAACCCATGTAGCTCCTGCACTTCGCTTCTAATTGGGAGCATGTGGCTCAACACGTTGAGCTACCAGAGAAGACATGAAGACAGGGTAAACTTTAGGTCTTTTGAGGCAAGGATAAAATGTACAATGTCAATGCGCAGTTGCCTCTACAATTTATATTTCAAATCCGAGTTTGTCATCTGTCCACAGAATGTGATTTAGGATACACTAGCTGTCTGGTAAAAAAAAAAATTACTTGGTTTCAGGTATTTGATTAAGAGATATCTTGCTGGGAAAAAAAGGTGTAAGTGGGATTTGAACCCATGTAGCTCCTGCACTTCGCTTCTAATTGGGAGCATGTGGCTCAACACGTTGAGCTACCAGAGAAGACATGAATATGAGGTAAACTTTAGGTCTTTTGAGGCAAGGATAAAATGTACAATGTCAATGCGCAGTTGCCTCTACAATTTATATTTCAAATCCGAGTTTGTCATCTGTCCACAGAATGTGATTTCGGATACACTAGCTGTCTGGTAAAAAAAAAATTACTTGGTTTCAGGTATTTGACTAAGAGATATCTTGCTGGGAAAATAAGGTGGAAGTGGGATTTGAACCCATGTAGCTCCTGCACTTCGCTTCTAATTGGGAGCATGTGGCTCAACACGTTGAGCTACCAGAGAAGACATGAAGACAGGGTAAACTTTAGGTCTTTTGAGGCAAGGATAAAATGTACAATGTCAATGCGCAGTTGCCTCTACAATTTATATTTCAAATCCGAGTTTGTCATCTGTCCACAGAATGTGATTTCGGATACACTAGCTGTCTGGTAAAAAAAAATTACTTGGTTTCAGGTATTTGACTAAGAGATATCTTGCTGGGAAAAAAAGGTGGAAGTGGGATTTGAACCCATGTAGCTCCTGCACTTCGCTTCTAATTGGGAGCATGTGGCTCAACACGTTGAGCTACCAGAGAAGACATGAAGACAGGGTAAACTTTAGGTCTTTTGAGGCAAGGATAAAATGTACAATGTCAATGCGCAGTTGCCTCTACAATTTATATTTCAAATCCGAGTTTGTCATCTGTCCACAGAATGTGATTTCGGATACACTAGCTGTCTGGTAAAAAAAAAATTACTTGGTTTCAGGTATTTGACTAAGAGATATCTTGCTGGGAAAATAAGGTGGAAGTGGGATTTGAACCCATGTAGCTCCTGCACTTCGCTTCTAATTGGGAGCATGTGGCTCAACACGTTGAGCTACCAGAGAAGACATGAAGACAGGGTAAACTTTAGGTCTTTTGAGGCAAGGATAAAATGTACAATGTCAATGCGCAGTTGCCTCTACAATTTATATTTCAAATCCGAGTTTGTCATCTGTCCACAGAATGTGATTTCGGATACACTAGCTGTCTGGTAAAAAAAAATTACTTGGTTTCAGGTATTTGACAAAGAGATATCTTGCTGGGAAAAAAAGGTGGAAGTGGGATTTGAACCCATGTAGCTCCTGCACTTCACTTCTAATTGGGAGCATGTGGCTCAACACGTTGAGCTACCAGAGAAGACATGAAGACAGGGTAAACTTTAGGTCTTTTGAGGCAAGGATAAAATGTACAATGTCAATGCGCAGTTGCCTCTACAATTTATATTTCAAATCCGAGTTTGTCATCTGTCCACAGAATGTGATTTCGGATACACTAGCTGTCTGGTAAAAAAAAATTACTTGGTTTCAGGTATTTGACAAAGAGATATCTTGCTGGTGCTGGGAAAAAGAGGTGGAGGTGGGATTTGAACCCATGTAGCTCCTGCACTTCACTTCTAATTGGGAGCATGTGGGTCAACACGTTGAGCTACCTGAGAAGATATGAAGACAGGGTAAACTTTAGGTCTTTTGAGGCAAGGATAAAATGTACAATGTCAATGCGCAGTTGCCTCTACAATTTATATTTCAAATCCGAGTTTGTCATCTGTCCACAGAATGTGATTTCGGATACACTAGCTGTCTGGTAAAAAAAAAAATTACTTGGTTTCAGGTATTTGACAAAGAGATATCTTGCTGGGAAAAAAAGGTGGAAGTGGGATTTGAACCCATGTAGCTCCTGCACTTTGCTTCTAATTGGGAGCATGTGGCTCAACACGTTGAGCTACTAGAGAAGACATGAATGTGAGGTAAACTTTAGGTCTTTTGAGGCAAGGATAAAATGTACAATGTCAATGCGCAGTTGCCTCTACAATTTATATTTCAAATCCGAGTTTGTCATCTGTCCACAGAATGTGATTTCGGATACACTAGCTGTCTGGTAAAAAAAAAAATTACTTGGTTTCAGGTATTTGACTAAGAGATATCTTGCTGGGAAAAAAAGGTGGATGTGGGATTTGAACCCATGTAGCTCCTGCACTTCGCTTCTAATTGGGAGCATGTGGCTCAACACGTTGAGCTACCAGAGAAGACATGAAGACAGGGTAAACTTTAGGTCTTTTGAGGCAAGGATAAAATGTACAATGTCAATGCGCAGTTGCCTCTACAATTTATATTTCAAATCCGAGTTTGTCATCTGTCCACAGAATGTGATTTAGGATACACTAGCTGTCTGGTAAAAAAAAAAATTACTTGGTTTCAGGTATTTGATTAAGAGATATCTTGCTGGGAAAAAAAGGTGTAAGTGGGATTTGAACCCATGTAGCTCCTGCACTTCGCTTCTAATTGGGAGCATGTGGCTCAACACGTTGAGCTACCAGAGAAGACATGAATATGAGGTAAACTTTAGGTCTTTTGAGGCAAGGATAAAATGTACAATGTCAATGCGCAGTTGCCTCTACAATTTATATTTCAAATCCGAGTTTGTCATCTGTCCACAGAATGTGATTTCGGATACACTAGCTGTCTGGTAAAAAAAAAATTACTTGGTTTCAGGTATTTGACTAAGAGATATCTTGCTGGGAAAATAAGGTGGAAGTGGGATTTGAACCCATGTAGCTCCTGCACTTCGCTTCTAATTGGGAGCATGTGGCTCAACACGTTGAGCTACCAGAGAAGACATGAAGACAGGGTAAACTTTAGGTCTTTTGAGGCAAGGATAAAATGTACAATGTCAATGCGCAGTTGCCTCTACAATTTATATTTCAAATCCGAGTTTGTCATCTGTCCACAGAATGTGATTTCGGATACACTAGCTGTCTGGTAAAAAAAAATTACTTGGTTTCAGGTATTTGACTAAGAGATATCTTGCTGGGAAAAACAGGTGGAAGTGGGATTTGAACCCATGTAGCTCCTGCACTTCGCTTCTAATTGGGAGCATGTGGCTCAACACGTTGAGCTACCAGAGAAGACATGAAGACAGGGTAAACTTTAGGTCTTTTGAGGCAAGGATAAAATGTACAATGTCAATGCGCAGTTGCCTCTACAATTTATATTTCAAATCCGAGTTTGTCATCTGTCCACAGAATGTGATTTCGGATACACTAGCTGTCTGGTAAAAAAAAAATTACTTGGTTTCAGGTATTTGACTAAGAGATATCTTGCTGGGAAAATAAGGTGGAAGTGGGATTTGAACCCATGTAGCTCCTGCACTTCGCTTCTAATTGGGAGCATGTGGCTCAACACGTTGAGCTACCAGAGAAGACATGAAGACAGGGTAAACTTTAGGTCTTTTGAGGCAAGGATAAAATGTACAATGTCAATGCGCAGTTGCCTCTACAATTTATATTTCAAATCCGAGTTTGTCATCTGTCCACAGAATGTGATTTCGGATACACTAGCTGTCTGGTAAAAAAAAATTACTTGGTTTCAGGTATTTGACAAAGAGATATCTTGCTGGGAAAAAAAGGTGGAAGTGGGATTTGAACCCATGTAGCTCCTGCACTTCACTTCTAATTGGGAGCATGTGGCTCAACACGTTGAGCTACCAGAGAAGACATGAAGACAGGGTAAACTTTAGGTCTTTTGAGGCAAGGATAAAATGTACAATGTCAATGCGCAGTTGCCTCTACAATTTATATTTCAAATCCGAGTTTGTCATCTGTCCACAGAATGTGATTTCGGATACACTAGCTGTCTGGTAAAAAAAAATTACTTGGTTTCAGGTATTTGACAAAGAGATATCTTGCTGGGAAAAACAGGTGGAAGTGGGATTTGAACCCATGTAGCTCCTGCACTTCACTTCTAATTGGGAGCATGTGGCTCAACACGTTGAGCTACCAGAGAAGACATGAAGACAGGGTAAACTTTAGGTCTTTTGAGGCAAGGATAAAATGTACAATGTCAATGCGCAGTTGCCTCTACAATTTATATTTCAAATCCGAGTTTGTCATCTGTCCACAGAATGTGATTTCGGATTCACTAGCTGTCTGGTAAAAAAAAATTACTTGGTTTCAGGTATTTGACTAAGAGATATCTTGCTGGGAAAAAGAGGTGGAAGTGGGATTTGAACCCATGTAGCTCCTGCACTTCACTTCTAATTGGGAGCATGTGGGTCAACACTTTGAGCTACCTGAGAAGATATGAACATAGGGTAAACTTTAGGTCTTTTGAGGCAAGGATAAAATGTACAATGTCAATCAATCAATCAATCAAATTTTATTTATATAGCGCTTTTTACAACAGTTGTTGTCACAAAGCAGCTTTACAAGTGCCGAGTCCTAGCCCCCAGTGAGCAAGCCAAAGGCGACAGTGGCAAGGAAAAACTCCCTAGTTTTTTTGCATGAGGAAGAAACCTTGAGAGGAACCAAGACTCAGGGGGGGAACCCATCCTCCTCTGGCCGACACCGGTCACCATGACAACAACAACAATATAGACAGAATGTAGACAGAATGTAAAAGATGCAATAATGTCCATTTAGACCGAAAAAGATGTAATAATGTCCATCATGGTGTAGGCATCCGGTTAGGCAGGAGGTGGCCGGCCAGGATGGATCGCTTGTCTCTCCTCATCTCATTATTCCTCAAGCAGGCGGGCAGCCATGTGGAGAAATGAAACAGGGAAAATTAGCTCTGTATGAGGACATATACGGGACAGGTAAAATTATAAACATTTCTGGAGTGTGGCAGCAACTCCGGCACTAAGTTAAATTATTACAGCCTAGCTAAAAAAAGGCAGAACCAGAAGGTAACATAGGCTTGGGGGCATTCTGAGACAATGGCATCCGTCCACTGCACTGTCAACAAACTTGAGTGACCACGAGCAGTGACAGGATGACAGCACCAGCACCCCAGTCTACCATAAAACCCTTCGTCTATGAACCCCTGGATCTGTACCTTTATCTAAGGGGGATATTAATTATCAAACGCTAGACTAAATAAGTGGGTTTTCAACCTAGATTTAAAGATTGTGACTGTGTCAGAGTCCCGGACACATTTAGGAAGATTATTCCAAAGCTGGGGGGCCTTATAAGAAAAGGCTCTTCCCCCTGCTGTTACCTTGTTAATTTGTGGAACTAATAACAGACCAGCACCCTGTGATCTTAGTTGACGTGGGGGTTCATAGTAGGAAATAAGTTCCTGGAGGTATTCAGGAGCAAGCCCGTGTAGTGCTTTGTATGCTAATAATAGAATTTTAAAATCAATACGAAATTTAACTGGGAGCCAATGCAGGGCTGATAGGACTGGTCTAATATGCTGAAATTTTCTAGTTCTGGTCAGAACTCTAGCTGCGGCATTTTGAACTACTTGAAGTTTATTTAGATTCTTATTTGAACATCCTGACAGTAGTGAATTGCAGTAGTCTAGTCTAGAGCTAACAAAGGCGTGCACCAATTTTTCTGCATCATCCTGTGATAATGCATTTCTTAATTTGGCAATGTTGCGGAGATGTAGAAAAGCTATCCTAGTAGTATTATCTATATATTTATCAAATGATAGGTCGGAGTCGAGTATGACGCCTAGGTTTTTGGCTACTGTGCCAGGTGTAATGGGACAGTCTGCAAGATTAAGCATTAAATTAGGAATTTTCTGTCTTGCGGCCTTAGGGCCCACAAGGAGAACTTCTGTTTTGTCCTCATTTAATTGTAGGAAGTTTAGAGACATCCAGCATTTAATATCTCTTACACAGGCCTCAATTTTTCCTAAACTGTCAATGCGCAGTTGCCTCTACAATTTATATTTCAAATCCGAGTGTGTCATCTGTCCACAGAATGTGATTTAGGATACACTAGCTGTCTGGTAAAAAAAAATTACTTGGTTTCAGGTATTTGACAAAGAGATATCTTGCTGGGAAAAAAAGGTGGAAGTGGGATTTAAACCCATGTAGCTCCTGCACTTCACTTCTAATTGGGAGCATGTGGCTCAACACGTTGAGCTACCAGAGAAGACATGAAGACAGGGTAAACTTTAGGTCTTTTGAGGCAAGGATAAAATGTACAATGTCAATGCGCAGTTGCCTCTACAATTTATATTTCAAATCCGAGTTTGTCATCTGTCCACAGAATGTGATTTCGGATTCACTAGCTGTCTGGTAAAAAAAAATTACTTGGTTTCAGGTATTTGACTAAGAGATATCTTGCTGGGAAAAAGAGGTGGAAGTGGGATTTGAACCCATGTAGCTCCTGCACTTCACTTCTAATTGGGAGCATGTGGGTCAACACGTTGAGCTACCTGAGAAGATATGAAGACAGGGTAAACTTTAGGTCTTTTGAGGCAAGGATAAAATGTACAATGTCAATGCGCAGTTGCCTCTACAATTTATATTTCAAATCCGAGTTTGTCATCTGTCCACAGAATGTGATTTCGGATACACTAGCTGTCTGGTAAAAAAAAAAATTACTTGGTTTCAGGTATTTGACAAAGAGATATCTTGCTGGGAAAAAAAGGTGGAAGTGGGATTTGAACCCATGTAGCTCCTGCACTTTGCTTCTAATTGGGAGCATGTGGCTCAACACGTTGAGCTACCAGAGAAGACATGAAGACAGGGTAAACTTTAGGTCTTTTGAGGCAAGGATAAAATGTACAATGTCAATGCGCAGTTGCCTCTACAATTTATATTTCAAATCCGAGTTTGTCATCTGTCCACAGAATGTGATTTAGGATACACTAGCTGTCTGGTAAAAAAAAAAATTACTTGGTTTCAGGTATTTGATTAAGAGATATCTTGCTGGGAAAAAAAGGTGTAAGTGGGATTTGAACCCATGTAGCTCCTGCACTTTGCTTCTAATTGGGAGCATGTGGCTCAACACGTTGAGCTACCAGAGAAGACATGAATATGAGGTAAACTTTAGGTCTTTTGAGGCAAGGATAAAATGTACAATGTCAATACGCAGTTGCCTCTACAATTTATATTTCAAATCCGAGTTTGTCATCTGTCCACAGAATGTGATTTCGGATACACTAGCTGTCTGGTAAAAAAAAAATTACTTGGTTTCAGGTATTTGACTAAGAGATATCTTGCTGGGAAAATAAGGTGGAAGTGGGATTTGAACCCATGTAGCTCCTGCACTTCGCTTCTAATTGGGAGCATGTGGCTCAACACGTTGAGCTACCAGAGAAGACATGAAGACAGGGTAAACTTTAGGTCTTTTGAGGCAAGGATAAAATGTACAATGTCAATGCGCAGTTGCCTCTACAATTTATATTTCAAATCCGAGTTTGTCATCTGTCCACAGAATGTGATTTCGGATACACTAGCTGTCTGGTAAAAAAAAATTACTTGGTTTCAGGTATTTGACTAAGAGATATCTTGCTGGGAAAAAAAGGTGGAAGTGGGATTTGAACCCATGTAGCTCCTGCACTTCGCTTCTAATTGGGAGCATGTGGCTCAACACGTTGAGCTACCAGAGAAGACATGAAGACAGGGTAAACTTTAGGTCTTTTGAGGCAAGGATAAAATGTACAATGTCAATGCGCAGTTGCCTCTACAATTTATATTTCAAATCCGAGTTTGTCATCTGTCCACAGAATGTGATTTCGGATACACTAGCTGTCTGGTAAAAAAAAATTACTTGGTTTCAGGTATTTGACAAAGAGATATCTTGCTGGGAAAAAAAGGTATAAGTGGGATTTGAACCCATGTAGCTCCAGCACTTCGCTTCTAATTGGGAGCATGTGGCTCAACACGTTGAGCTACCAGAGAAGACATGAAGACAGGGTAAACTTTAGGTCTTTTGAGGCAAGGATAAAATGTACAATGTCAATGCGCAGTTGCCTCTACAATTTATATTTCAAATCCGAGTTTGTCATCTGTCCACAGAATGTGATTTCGGATACACTAGCTGTCTGGTAAAAAAAAATTACTTGGTTTCGGGTATTTGACAAAGAGATATCTTGCTGGGAAAAACAGGTGGAAGTGGGATTTGAACCCATGTAGCTCCTGCACTTCACTTCTAATTGGGAGCATGTGGCTCAACACGTTGAGCTACCAGAGAAGACATGAAGACAGGGTAAACTTTAGGTCTTTTGAGGCAAGGATAAAATGTACAATGTCAATGCGCAGTTGCCTCTACAATTTATATTTCAAATCCGAGTTTGTCATCTGTCCACAGAATGTGATTTCGGATACACTAGCTGTCTGGTAAAAAAAAATTACTTGGTTTCAGGTATTTGACAAAGAGATATCTTGCTGGGAAAAACAGGTGGAAGTGGGATTTGAACCCATGTAGCTCCTGCACTTCACTTCTAATTGGGAGCATGTGGCTCAACACGTTGAGCTACCAGAGAAGACATGAAGACAGGGTAAACTTTAGGTCTTTTGAGGCAAGGATAAAATGTACAATGTCAATGCGCAGTTGCCTCTACAATTTATATTTCAAATCCGAGTTTGTCATCTGTCCACAGAATGTGATTTCGGATACACTAGCTGTCTGGTAAAAAAAAAAAAAAACGGTTTCAGGTATTTGACTAAGAGATATCTTGCTGGGAAAAAAAGGTGGAAGTGGGATTTGAACCCATGTAGCTCCTGCACTTTGCTTCTAATTGGGAGCATGCGGCTCAACACGTTGAGCTACCAGAGAAGACATGAAGACAGGGTAAATTTTAGGTCTTTTGAGGCAAGGATAAAATGTACAATGTCAATGCGCAGTTGCCTCTACAATTTATATTTCAAATCCGAGTTTGTCATCTGTCCACAGAATGTGATTTCGGATACACTAGCTGTCTGGTAAAAAAAAATTACTTGGTTTCAGGTATTTGACTAAGAGATATCTTGCTGGGAAAAAAAGGTGGAAGTGGGATTTGAACCCATGTAGCTCCTGCACTTTGCTTCTAATTGGGAGCATGTGGCTCAACACGTTGAGCTACCAGAGAAGACATGAATGTGAGGTAAACTTTAGGTCTTTTGAGGCAAGGATAAAATGTACAATGTCAATGCGCAGTTGCCTCTACAATTTATATTTCAAATCCGAGTTTGTCATCTGTCCACAGAATGTGATTTCGGATACACTAGCTGTCTGGTAAAAAAAAATTACTTGGTTTCAGGTATTTGACAAAGAGATATCTTGCAGGGAAAAAAAGGTGGAAGTGGGATTTGAACCCATGTAGCTCCTGCACTTCGCTTCTAATTGGTAGCATGTGGCTCAACACGTTGAGCTACCAGAGAAGACATGAAGACAGGGTAAACTTTAGGTCTTTTGAGGCAAGGATAAAATGTACAATGTCAATGCGCAGTTGCCTCTACAATTTATATTTCAAATCCGAGTTTGTCATCTGTCCACAGAATGTGATTTCGGATACACTAGCTGTCTGGTAAAAAAAAAAAATTACTTGGTTTCAGGTATTTGACTAAGAGATATCTTGCTGGGAAAAAGAGGTGGAAGTGGGATTTGAACCCATGTAGCTCCTGCACTTCGCTTCTAATTGGGAGCATGTGGCTCAACACGTTGAGCTACCAGAGAAGATATGAAGACAGGGTAAACTTTAGGTCTTTTGAGGCAAGGATAAAATGTACAATGTCAATGCGCAGTTGCCTCTACAATTTATATTTCAAATCCGAGTTTGTCATCTGTCCACAGAATGTGATTTCGGATACACTAGCTGTCTGGTAAAAAAAAAATTACTTGGTTTCAGGTATTTGACTAAGAGATATCTTGCTGGGAAAAAAAGGTGGAAGTGGGATTTGAACCCATGTAGCTCCTGCACTTCGCTTCTAATTGGGAGCATGTGGCTCAACACGTTGAGCTACCAGAGAAGACATGAAGACAGGGTAAACTTTAGGTCTTTTGAGGCAAGGATAAAATGTACAATGTCAATGCGCAGTTGCCTCTACAATTTATATTTCAAATCCGAGTTTGTCATCTGTCCACAGAATTGTGATTTAGGATACACTAGCTGTCTGGTAAAAAAAAAAATTACTTGGTTTCAGGTATTTGACTAAGAGATATCTTGCTGGGAAAAAAAGGTGTAAGTGGGATTTGAACCCATGTAGCTCCTGCACTTCGCTTCTAATTGGGAGCATGTGGCTCAACACGTTGAGCTACCAGAGAAGATATGAAGACAGGGTAAACTTTAGGTCTTTTGAGGCAAGGATAAAATGTACAATGTCAATGCGCAGTTGCCTCTACAATTTATATTTCAAATCCGAGTTTGTCATCTGTCCACAGAATGTGATTTCGGATACACTAGCTGTCTGGTAAAAAAAAAATTACTTGGTTTCAGGTATTTGACAAAGAGATATCTTGCTGGGAAAAAAAGGTATAAGTGGGATTTGAACCCATGTAGCTCCAGCACTTCGCTTCTAATTGGGAGCATGTGGCTCAACACGTTGAGCTACCAGAGAAGACATGAAGACAGGGTAAACTTTAGGTCTTTTGAGGCAAGGATAAAATGTACAATGTCAATGCGCAGTTGCCTCTACAATTTATATTTCAAATCCGAGTTTGTCATCTGTCCACAGAATGTGATTTCGGATACACTAGCTGTCTGGTAAAAAAAATTACTTGGTTTCGGGTATTTGACAAAGAGATATCTTGCTGGGAAAAACAGGTGGAAGTGGGATTTGAACCCATGTAGCTCCTGCACTTCACTTCTAATTGGGAGCATGTGGCTCAACACGTTGAGCTACCAGAGAAGACATGAAGACAGGGTAAACTTTAGGTCTTTTGAGGCAAGGATAAAATGTACAATGTCAATGCGCAGTTGCCTCTACAATTTATATTTCAAATCCGAGTTTGTCATCTGTCCACAGAATGTGATTTCGGATACACTAGCTGTCTGGTAAAAAAAAATTACTTGGTTTCAGGTATTTGACAAAGAGATATCTTGCTGGGAAAAACAGGTGGAAGTGGGATTTGAACCCATGTAGCTCCTGCACTTCACTTCTAATTGGGAGCATGTGGCTCAACACGTTGAGCTACCAGAGAAGACATGAAGACAGGGTAAACTTTAGGTCTTTTGAGGCAAGGATAAAATGTACAATGTCAATGCGCAGTTGCCTCTACAATTTATATTTCAAATCCGAGTTTGTCATCTGTCCACAGAATGTGATTTCGGATTCACTAGCTGTCTGGTAAAAAAAAATTACTTGGTTTCAGGTATTTGACTAAGAGATATCTTGCTGGGAAAAAGAGGTGGAGGTGGGATTTGAACCCATGTAGCTCCTGCACTTCACTTCTAATTGGGAGCATGTGGGTCAACACGTTGAGCTACCTGAGAAGATATGAAGACAGGGTAAACTTTAGGTCTTTTGAGGCAAGGATAAAATGTACAATGTCAATGCGCAGTTGCCTCTACAATTTATATTTCAAATCCGAGTTTGTCATCTGTCCACAGAATGTGATTTCGGATACACTAGCTGTCTGGTAAAAAAAAAAATTACTTGGTTTCAGGTATTTGACAAAGAGATATCTTGCTGGGAAAAAAAGGTGGAAGTGGGATTTGAACCCATGTAGCTCCTGCACTTTGCTTCTAATTGGGAGCATGTGGCTCAACACGTTGAGCTACCAGAGAAGACATGAATGTGAGGTAAACTTTAGGTCTTTTGAGGCAAGGATAAAATGTACAATGTCAATGCGCAGTTGCCTCTACAATTTATATTTCAAATCCGAGTTTGTCATCTGTCCACAGAATGTGATTTCGGATACACTAGCTGTCTGGTAAAAAAAAAAATTACTTGGTTTCAGGTATTTGACTAAGAGATATCTTGCTGGGAAAAAAAGGTGGATGTGGGATTTGAACCCATGTAGCTCCTGCACTTCGCTTCTAATTGGGAGCATGTGGCTCAACACGTTGAGCTACCAGAGAAGACATGAAGACAGGGTAAACTTTAGGTCTTTTGAGGCAAGGATAAAATGTACAATGTCAATGCGCAGTTGCCTCTACAATTTATATTTCAAATCCGAGTTTGTCATCTGTCCACAGAATGTGATTTAGGATACACTAGCTGTCTGGTAAAAAAAAAAATTACTTGGTTTCAGGTATTTGATTAAGAGATATCTTGCTGGGAAAAAAAGGTGTAAGTGGGATTTGAACCCATGTAGCTCCTGCACTTCGCTTCTAATTGGGAGCATGTGGCTCAACACGTTGAGCTACCAGAGAAGACATGAATATGAGGTAAACTTTAGGTCTTTTGAGGCAAGGATAAAATGTACAATGTCAATGCGCAGTTGCCTCTACAATTTATATTTCAAATCCGAGTTTGTCATCTGTCCACAGAATGTGATTTCGGATACACTAGCTGTCTGGTAAAAAAAAAATTACTTGGTTTCAGGTATTTGACTAAGAGATATCTTGCTGGGAAAATAAGGTGGAAGTGGGATTTGAACCCATGTAGCTCCTGCACTTCGCTTCTAATTGGGAGCATGTGGCTCAACACGTTGAGCTACCAGAGAAGATATGAAGACAGGGTAAACTTTAGGTCTTTTGAGGCAAGGATAAAATGTACAATGTCAATGCGCAGTTGCCTCTACAATTTATATTTCAAATCCGAGTTTGTCATCTGTCCACAGAATGTGATTTCGGATACACTAGCTGTCTGGTAAAAAAAAAATTACTTGGTTTCAGGTATTTGACTAAGAGATATCTTGCTGGGAAAAAAAGGTGGAAGTGGGATTTGAACCCATGTAGCTCCTGCACTTCGCTTCTAATTGGGAGCATGTGGCTCAACACGTTGAGCTACCAGAGAAGACATGAAGACAGGGTAAACTTTAGGTCTTTTGAGGCAAGGATAAAATGTACAATGTCAATGCGCAGTTGCCTCTACAATTTATATTTCAAATCCGAGTTTGTCATCTGTCCACAGAATTGTGATTTAGGATACACTAGCTGTCTGGTAAAAAAAAAAATTACTTGGTTTCAGGTATTTGACTAAGAGATATCTTGCTGGGAAAAAAAGGTGTAAGTGGGATTTGAACCCATGTAGCTCCTGCACTTCGCTTCTAATTGGGAGCATGTGGCTCAACACGTTGAGCTACCAGAGAAGATATGAAGACAGGGTAAACTTTAGGTCTTTTGAGGCAAGGATAAAATGTACAATGTCAATGCGCAGTTGCCTCTACAATTTATATTTCAAATCCGAGTTTGTCATCTGTCCACAGAATGTGATTTCGGATACACTAGCTGTCTGGTAAAAAAAAATTACTTGGTTTCAGGTATTTGACTAAGAGATATCTTGCTGGGAAAAAAAGGTGGAAGTGGGATTTGAACCCATGTAGCTCCTGCACTTCGCTTCTAATTGGGAGCATGTGGCTCAACACGTTGAGCTACCAGAGAAGACATGAAGACAGGGTAAACTTTAGGTCTTTTGAGGCAAGGATAAAATGTACAATGTCAATGCGCAGTTGCCTCTACAATTTATATTTCAAATCCGAGTTTGTCATCTGTCCACAGAATGTGATTTCGGATACACTAGCTGTCTGGTAAAAAAAAAATTACTTGGTTTCAGGTATTTGACAAAGAGATATCTTGCTGGGAAAAAAAGGTATAAGTGGGATTTGAACCCATGTAGCTCCAGCACTTCGCTTCTAATTGGGAGCATGTGGCTCAACACGTTGAGCTACCAGAGAAGACATGAAGACAGGGTAAACTTTAGGTCTTTTGAGGCAAGGATAAAATGTACAATGTCAATGCGCAGTTGCCTCTACAATTTATATTTCAAATCCGAGTTTGTCATCTGTCCACAGAATGTGATTTCGGATACACTAGCTGTCTGGTAAAAAAAAATTACTTGGTTTCGGGTATTTGACAAAGAGATATCTTGCTGGGAAAAACAGGTGGAAGTGGGATTTGAACCCATGTAGCTCCTGCACTTCACTTCTAATTGGGAGCATGTGGCTCAACACGTTGAGCTACCAGAGAAGACATGAAGACAGGGTAAACTTTAGGTCTTTTGAGGCAAGGATAAAATGTACAATGTCAATGCGCAGTTGCCTCTACAATTTATATTTCAAATCCGAGTTTGTCATCTGTCCACAGAATGTGATTTCGGATACACTAGCTGTCTGGTAAAAAAAAATTACTTGGTTTCAGGTATTTGACAAAGAGATATCTTGCTGGGAAAAACAGGTGGAAGTGGGATTTGAACCCATGTAGCTCCTGCACTTCACTTCTAATTGGGAGCATGTGGCTCAACACGTTGAGCTACCAGAGAAGACATGAAGACAGGGTAAACTTTAGGTCTTTTGAGGCAAGGATAAAATGTACAATGTCAATGCGCAGTTGCCTCTACAATTTATATTTCAAATCCGAGTTTGTCATCTGTCCACAGAATGTGATTTCGGATTCACTAGCTGTCTGGTAAAAAAAAATTACTTGGTTTCAGGTATTTGACTAAGAGATATCTTGCTGGGAAAAAGAGGTGGAGGTGGGATTTGAACCCATGTAGCTCCTGCACTTCACTTCTAATTGGGAGCATGTGGGTCAACACGTTGAGCTACCTGAGAAGATATGAAGACAGGGTAAACTTTAGGTCTTTTGAGGCAAGGATAAAATGTACAATGTCAATGCGCAGTTGCCTCTACAATTTATATTTCAAATCCGAGTTTGTCATCTGTCCACAGAATGTGATTTCGGATACACTAGCTGTCTGGTAAAAAAAAAAATTACTTGGTTTCAGGTATTTGACAAAGAGATATCTTGCTGGGAAAAAAAGGTGGAAGTGGGATTTGAACCCATGTAGCTCCTGCACTTTGCTTCTAATTGGGAGCATGTGGCTCAACACGTTGAGCTACCAGAGAAGACATGAATGTGAGGTAAACTTTAGGTCTTTTGAGGCAAGGATAAAATGTACAATGTCAATGCGCAGTTGCCTCTACAATTTATATTTCAAATCCGAGTTTGTCATCTGTCCACAGAATGTGATTTCGGATACACTAGCTGTCTGGTAAAAAAAAAAATTACTTGGTTTCAGGTATTTGACTAAGAGATATCTTGCTGGGAAAAAAAGGTGGATGTGGGATTTGAACCCATGTAGCTCCTGCACTTCGCTTCTAATTGGGAGCATGTGGCTCAACACGTTGAGCTACCAGAGAAGACATGAAGACAGGGTAAACTTTAGGTCTTTTGAGGCAAGGATAAAATGTACAATGTCAATGCGCAGTTGCCTCTACAATTTATATTTCAAATCCGAGTTTGTCATCTGTCCACAGAATGTGATTTAGGATACACTAGCTGTCTGGTAAAAAAAAAAATTACTTGGTTTCAGGTATTTGATTAAGAGATATCTTGCTGGGAAAAAAAGGTGTAAGTGGGATTTGAACCCATGTAGCTCCTGCACTTCGCTTCTAATTGGGAGCATGTGGCTCAACACGTTGAGCTACCAGAGAAGACATGAATATGAGGTAAACTTTAGGTCTTTTGAGGCAAGGATAAAATGTACAATGTCAATGCGCAGTTGCCTCTACAATTTATATTTCAAATCCGAGTTTGTCATCTGTCCACAGAATGTGATTTCGGATACACTAGCTGTCTGGTAAAAAAAAAATTACTTGGTTTCAGGTATTTGACTAAGAGATATCTTGCTGGGAAAATAAGGTGGAAGTGGGATTTGAACCCATGTAGCTCCTGCACTTCGCTTCTAATTGGGAGCATGTGGCTCAACACGTTGAGCTACCAGAGAAGACATGAAGACAGGGTAAACTTTAGGTCTTTTGAGGCAAGGATAAAATGTACAATGTCAATGCGCAGTTGCCTCTACAATTTATATTTCAAATCCGAGTTTGTCATCTGTCCACAGAATGTGATTTCGGATACACTAGCTGTCTGGTAAAAAAAAATTACTTGGTTTCAGGTATTTGACTAAGAGATATCTTGCTGGGAAAAAAAGGTGGAAGTGGGATTTGAACCCATGTAGCTCCTGCACTTCGCTTCTAATTGGGAGCATGTGGCTCAACACGTTGAGCTACCAGAGAAGACATGAAGACAGGGTAAACTTTAGGTCTTTTGAGGCAAGGATAAAATGTACAATGTCAATGCGCAGTTGCCTCTACAATTTATATTTCAAATCCGAGTTTGTCATCTGTCCACAGAATGTGATTTCGGATACACTAGCTGTCTGGTAAAAAAAAAATTACTTGGTTTCAGGTATTTGACTAAGAGATATCTTGCTGGGAAAATAAGGTGGAAGTGGGATTTGAACCCATGTAGCTCCTGCACTTCGCTTCTAATTGGGAGCATGTGGCTCAACACGTTGAGCTACCAGAGAAGACATGAAGACAGGGTAAACTTTAGGTCTTTTGAGGCAAGGATAAAATGTACAATGTCAATGCGCAGTTGCCTCTACAATTTATATTTCAAATCCGAGTTTGTCATCTGTCCACAGAATGTGATTTCGGATACACTAGCTGTCTGGTAAAAAAAAATTACTTGGTTTCAGGTATTTGACAAAGAGATATCTTGCTGGGAAAAAAAGGTGGAAGTGGGATTTGAACCCATGTAGCTCCTGCACTTCACTTCTAATTGGGAGCATGTGGCTCAACACGTTGAGCTACCAGAGAAGACATGAAGACAGGGTAAACTTTAGGTCTTTTGAGGCAAGGATAAAATGTACAATGTCAATGCGCAGTTGCCTCTACAATTTATATTTCAAATCCGAGTTTGTCATCTGTCCACAGAATGTGATTTCGGATACACTAGCTGTCTGGTAAAAAAAAATTACTTGGTTTCAGGTATTTGACAAAGAGATATCTTGCTGGGAAAAACAGGTGGAAGTGGGATTTGAACCCATGTAGCTCCTGCACTTCACTTCTAATTGGGAGCATGTGGCTCAACACGTTGAGCTACCAGAGAAGACATGAAGACAGGGTAAACTTTAGGTCTTTTGAGGCAAGGATAAAATGTACAATGTCAATGCGCAGTTGCCTCTACAATTTATATTTCAAATCCGAGTTTGTCATCTGTCCACAGAATGTGATTTCGGATTCACTAGCTGTCTGGTAAAAAAAAATTACTTGGTTTCAGGTATTTGACTAAGAGATATCTTGCTGGGAAAAAGAGGTGGAAGTGGGATTTGAACCCATGTAGCTCCTGCACTTCACTTCTAATTGGGAGCATGTGGGTCAACACTTTGAGCTACCTGAGAAGATATGAACATAGGGTAAACTTTAGGTCTTTTGAGGCAAGGATAAAATGTACAATGTCAATCAATCAATCAATCAAATTTTATTTATATAGCGCTTTTTACAACAGTTGTTGTCACAAAGCAGCTTTACAAGTGCCGAGTCCTAGCCCCCAGTGAGCAAGCCAAAGGCGACAGTGGCAAGGAAAAACTCCCTAGTTTTTTTGCATGAGGAAGAAACCTTGAGAGGAACCAAGACTCAGGGGGGGAACCCATCCTCCTCTGGCCGACACCGGTCACCATGACAACAACAACAATATAGACAGAATGTAGACAGAATGTAAAAGATGCAATAATGTCCATTTAGACCGAAAAAGATGTAATAATGTCCATCATGGTGTAGGCATCCGGTTAGGCAGGAGGTGGCCGGCCAGGATGGATCGCTTGTCTCTCCTCATCTCATTATTCCTCAAGCAGGCGGGCAGCCATGTGGAGAAATGAAACAGGGAAAATTAGCTCTGTATGAGGACATATACGGGACAGGTAAAATTATAAACATTTCTGGAGTGTGGCAGCAACTCCGGCACTAAGTTAAATTATTACAGCCTAGCTAAAAAAAGGCAGAACCAGAAGGTAACATAGGCTTGGGGGCATTCTGAGACAATGGCATCCGTCCACTGCACTGTCAACAAACTTGAGTGACCACGAGCAGTGACAGGATGACAGCACCAGCACCCCAGTCTACCATAAAACCCTTCGTCTATGAACCCCTGGATCTGTACCTTTATCTAAGGGGGATATTAATTATCAAACGCTAGACTAAATAAGTGGGTTTTCAACCTAGATTTAAAGATTGTGACTGTGTCAGAGTCCCGGACACATTTAGGAAGATTATTCCAAAGCTGGGGGGCCTTATAAGAAAAGGCTCTTCCCCCTGCTGTTACCTTGTTAATTTGTGGAACTAATAACAGACCAGCACCCTGTGATCTTAGTTGACGTGGGGGTTCATAGTAGGAAATAAGTTCCTGGAGGTATTCAGGAGCAAGCCCGTGTAGTGCTTTGTATGCTAATAATAGAATTTTAAAATCAATACGAAATTTAACTGGGAGCCAATGCAGGGCTGATAGGACTGGTCTAATATGCTGAAATTTTCTAGTTCTGGTCAGAAACTCTAGCTGCGGCATTTTGAACTACTTGAAGTTTATTTAGATTCTTATTTGAACATCCTGACAGTAGTGAATTGCAGTAGTCTAGTCTAGAGCTAACAAAGGCGTGCACCAATTTTTCTGCATCATCCTGTGATAATGCATTTCTTAATTTGGCAATGTTGCGGAGATGTAGAAAAGCTATCCTAGTAGTATTATCTATATATTTATCAAATGATAGGTCGGAGTCGAGTATGACGCCTAGGTTTTTGGCTACTGTGCCAGGTGTAATGGGACAGTCTGCAAGATTAAGCATTAAATTAGGAATTTTCTGTCTTGCGGCCTTAGGGCCCACAAGGAGAACTTCTGTTTTGTCCTCATTTAATTGTAGGAAGTTTAGAGACATCCAGCATTTAATATCTCTTACACAGGCCTCAATTTTTCCTAAACTGTCAATGCGCAGTTGCCTCTACAATTTATATTTCAAATCCGAGTGTGTCATCTGTCCACAGAATGTGATTTAGGATACACTAGCTGTCTGGTAAAAAAAAATTACTTGGTTTCAGGTATTTGACAAAGAGATATCTTGCTGGGAAAAAAAGGTGGAAGTGGGATTTAAACCCATGTAGCTCCTGCACTTCACTTCTAATTGGGAGCATGTGGCTCAACACGTTGAGCTACCAGAGAAGACATGAAGACAGGGTAAACTTTAGGTCTTTTGAGGCAAGGATAAAATGTACAATGTCAATGCGCAGTTGCCTCTACAATTTATATTTCAAATCCGAGTTTGTCATCTGTCCACAGAATGTGATTTCGGATTCACTAGCTGTCTGGTAAAAAAAAATTACTTGGTTTCAGGTATTTGACTAAGAGATATCTTGCTGGGAAAAAGAGGTGGAAGTGGGATTTGAACCCATGTAGCTCCTGCACTTCACTTCTAATTGGGAGCATGTGGGTCAACACGTTGAGCTACCTGAGAAGATATGAAGACAGGGTAAACTTTAGGTCTTTTGAGGCAAGGATAAAATGTACAATGTCAATGCGCAGTTGCCTCTACAATTTATATTTCAAATCCGAGTTTGTCATCTGTCCACAGAATGTGATTTCGGATACACTAGCTGTCTGGTAAAAAAAAAAATTACTTGGTTTCAGGTATTTGACAAAGAGATATCTTGCTGGGAAAAAAAGGTGGAAGTGGGATTTGAACCCATGTAGCTCCTGCACTTTGCTTCTAATTGGGAGCATGTGGCTCAACACGTTGAGCTACCAGAGAAGACATGAAGACAGGGTAAACTTTAGGTCTTTTGAGGCAAGGATAAAATGTACAATGTCAATGCGCAGTTGCCTCTACAATTTATATTTCAAATCCGAGTTTGTCATCTGTCCACAGAATGTGATTTAGGATACACTAGCTGTCTGGTAAAAAAAAAAATTACTTGGTTTCAGGTATTTGATTAAGAGATATCTTGCTGGGAAAAAAAGGTGTAAGTGGGATTTGAACCCATGTAGCTCCTGCACTTTGCTTCTAATTGGGAGCATGTGGCTCAACACGTTGAGCTACCAGAGAAGACATGAATATGAGGTAAACTTTAGGTCTTTTGAGGCAAGGATAAAATGTACAATGTCAATACGCAGTTGCCTCTACAATTTATATTTCAAATCCGAGTT